>NW_026914632.1:600000-860000 GCF_034315485.1 Pezoporus occidentalis
TCAACATAGACTACCTCAAGAGAGGGTACTTCAAAGACCCAAAAGGGTACCGGTGGGCTTTTGGTATTGCTGCTTTGGAGACTGAGGAAATTGAGCAGCTGTCCACCTTGCCTGGTCTCTCAGAGGATCCTTCTGTTGTGGGGTTGCTGAAAGTCAAAGAACATCAAGTGCCAATCACGACCACAACAGTGCACCGGTGGCAATATCGCACCAACCGGGACTCCCTGATTCCCATCAAACAGCTGATCCGTAGACTGGAGAGTCAGGGGGTGATCAGCAGGACCCGCTCACCCTTTAATAGCCCCATATGGCCAGTGCAAAAGTCTAATGGAGAATGGAGACTAACAGTAGACTATCGTGGCCTGAATGAAGTCACACCACCATTGAGTGCTGCCGTACCAGACATGCTAGAACTTCAGTATGAACTAGAGTCAAAGGCAGCCAAGTGGTATGCCACGATTGATATTGCCAATGCATTTTTCTCAATTCCTTTGGCAGCAGAGTGCAGGCCACAGTTTGCTTTTACTTGGAGGGGTGTTCAGTTCACTTGGAACCGACTGCCCCAGGGGTGGAAAAACAGCCCTACCATTTGCCATGGACTGATCCAGACTGCACTGGAACAGGGGCAAGCTCCAGAACACTTGCAATACCACTGGGAGTGAGGGAACAAGCTGTCTGGCTAGGGTTTAAACCACGACACATGCTTTTTTACAATGCTGTCAAAAGCATCTAGCAGCAGGGGTAACTGCCTTCTTGTCATGTGGGCTGACAAAGACATAAAGGTATAAAATAGGTTTTCCTCTTTCATTTATGTGATTAAGGTAAATTCCCATTGCTGAGAGCTCCCCTACCTGATCCATATTGTTGCTAATTTACTATTTCTATCACAGTAATGTGTTGGCTCTGTAAGAGATTGATGTTCTGTATGCAAAGTTCTCCTTGTAAATATAACAACAAAGAGACATTTTGCAAGCACTTAAACATAACACTAAATGCTTTCTACTCCGCATGTTACTTGGTACATTTTACTCACATTTATCTACCAGGTTTCAGTTGTTAATGTCTCCGGCTCTGCAAAAGTTTCTATCTCCCTGTCCTCCTCTAAACCTTAATAACAAGTTCAGAAGCTTGACTTCTCCAGCATCTAAAACTGCCTGTAGGAAAAGGTGAAGCTTCTATCTGAGGTCTTTGAAGGGCATGAGAATGCCCTGATTTCCCATCCATAGCAGGGAAAAAAAAACGTTGCCATTGTCTTCGTGTTTTTAAAACTGTCATCCTCTCCAAAAATCCATTGTTGTTAACCTGTGAATTTTGGCATTTAAAGAAACTTCCCTCCCTCAGCTTCAGATAACCTAAGTTTTTAAATGTTTTTAAAGAGGCTTAGGACTAGAGTGATCTGACATATGTGGAAACCCCAGGATCCTCCTTCAGAAATGACCTGTCGACATCAGTGTAACTCGGGTTCCATTTTTTAAAAAACTATATTAATTCCTCCTCCCCTTTTTGCTTGGTCCTTCTTTTCAAAGCTCAGCTTTGTAGTGTGTCTGACAAGCTTGAGAGGGACAGGGCTCCTCCCCTCTGATTGCACAGGTCATTTCTGCTTAAGCAGCCTCAGATCACAGGCTGAAAGCTCAGTAACTCTTCCTGGCTCTTTCATTTCCAACAGCTTAACAAGGCCATACAGACTGCCTCTATCTTCCACCTTTCACTCCTAAGTCATAGGCTGGGCACAGCATTAATATGTGAGCTATGATTCATAAAGCCATTACTGAGTACTCATCACCTCGAGTACAAAACTGCTCTGTGGAAAGGGAAGGTATGGAAAATAAATATATGCTTTCCAAGAAGGCAAAGACAAAGAAAATTGCATGGTCAGTCACGACACAGTTCAAACAAAGGCTACCTTTCTGTGACTGGCTTTGAATTAGCTGCAGATACAAAGCTTGTTTTCACAAAAAAAATAAAAAAGAAAAGAAGGAAAGTAACCTTCTTGTGTGTAATTAAGGGCATCTTCTATGGTCAAACTGGAAGTCTGGTTACAACTGCTATATAAATACGCAACGTGAGAAGTTTTTATCCACATTGCAATTTGTACAGAACAAGCTCAAGTGATGCAGTAGTATCCTTAAGGGTGGCTGATGTAAGTGGAACAGAGCTGCCAGGCTTAAAAAGGGAGATATAAGAACCCTTACTCAAACTGTGGGTTTATAAATGCTAGAAACAGTTGCACACAGACCATCAGATTCCAGAGAGTTTCAGCCCTGTGTGACCCAGCACAGACTCAGACTTGAGAGCACCAAACCTTTTAACACCTTGTTCATGCCCAAGGCTGATGACAGCCCAGAACTGCCGCACTGCAGTGCCTAAGCCCAAATGGCAATAACGTCCAGTGGGGGCCCTTGTAGCATAATGTTGTACGTATCAGAATTCCTACAAAACACAGTTACTATGGCTGTTACTTTTGTGTGAAATAGAAAGCTGAAATCGTGTTGTCACTTCCCAGCTCTGCTTTATATAATATTTTACAGGTTAGACTGATCAACATAGGAAATGGAAAATTATGTTTGGGTGCCTTGTTCCCTAAGTTGCCCTAGATAGATACTGCAGTTCTCTGAGGTATAGGTTAAACTGAGATGTGTTTTTTAGTTCTCTCTTCTTGAAAGTCTGACAGTGTGCAGAAATTTCCCTCTGAAAATGCAAGAGATAAAATGCCATGTAGGAGTCTGGATATAGACCGTAGTGATTAGGGCAGGTACCTGTAAAAGAGAAAGCCTTATCCCTGCTCCCAAGACCACATCCAGCTCCTTGAAGTATGCTAGTTCTTTGGGTTCCTATTTTGAGGGCACATTTCTGAGTGACCTAGACATGCAATCTCTGCTGATACAGATGACTTTTATGTGATGCCATTTGGACAAACTGATGCACAAGTGTGCTCAAGCCATGATGTCATGCCTTACAAATCAGTCTGATTCAACATGCAGGTCCTGAGGCACCTGCTCAGGTGTCTAGAACAACTCACCATTAATGCCAAGGCTGTGGTTGTAGAGCCCCCGAATAATGGATTTTTCTCTGCGTAGATGTGGGCAGACTGCTAGGGCAGAAGAACCTCCATGCCTGGCCATTCCCCTACAGCCACTCCTGGGAAAAGAATAATGTGATACAAAAACCTTTGCAACACCATGAAATGCCATTCTTGTGTGACCCTGCCCATGTGCTGCAGGGAACACACCTACTAGGTTCCCATATTCAACCCTGGGTTTCAGGCACTGAAAAGCTACACTTTGCAGCAGCTAACTTTCAAACATTTATTTGACTTGATCTTTGTTCAGTCATGTCTGTAGGGAGAAGCAAATGAAATTAGATCTGTTATTTACTAGAGATATAGTTGTCAGTCAGTTCCCATTTGAAAAAAACCTCACATTTATCATCTTTTGCTGCTAACAGCTCCATCACCTTGCTCACCATCCTATTGTGTAGTTTATCAAACTTTTCTGGCTGAAGTTCTCCACTGCAGTTATAATCAGTCTGAATTGAATCAGGATCTATTTAGCTGCAATGTGCGTGTCATTATGTTGCAATATTCAGGTTCTGTGCTTTTCAGCAGAGGCATTATAATAAAATTTCAGAGAAAAAAATCTCAGAGCTGTGCTAAACCTGAACTTCTAAAATGATTCCTCTCTGACATCCCTCTTCCTCCCCCTTCAATTGAACTGAATTTGAACTGTGGGGGTTTTGAGGTCTTCATTGATCATTTGTTCAGCACAATGGACTGTGTAAAAACTACCATTTCTAGCAGGATGTCTTTGGTTTGGAGAATGCCCGTACTGGGATTTGTAGAGTGATGCAGCACTGCAATTGATCCTTCCCCTCATTCAAGTGTTTGACACAAACTTTGGCTCTGCACAGGAACTCACTGTACTTCTACACAAATGCCAGGAGGGGATCTGTTCAGAATGGGGACTTCAGATACCTTCACAAATAAAGTTCTGAGACAGACCTGGGTCTACCTCTGCTCTCTGTTGCCCCATTCTTACTACTCACTTCTCTAAGTAAAGGTGCCACCACTGGAGCACCTCACCACATGGGCAGGTGTTTGAACCTGAACATCTCTAATGTGTATGTTCAAAACTGGACTTGCAGGATCGCTTCTGCCACCCACCCCTTTGGTTTCTTGCTCCAGCTCTGACATTCCTTCTGTTCCTATTCTTGCAGTCCTACTCTCTGTCCTTTGGCTTCTTCATCTCACATGCCAGATTTAGGGTGATGAAGTGGTGGATGTGTGCTGGGAATATGAGATGGGAAACAAAGGCTAAAAGCTTCTTGCCTTTCTCTACAGGCTTATTCCATCATATGATCCCATCTAGTTGTAAGTTTTGCATTTCTCAGTTTTGACTGTGTTCTAAACCTTGTTATCTCTCAACCAGCTTTGGTTTCATCTCAGCCTATTGTGGCAGTGAGCAGGGAAATGTGGTGGGTTTTTTTCCCTGGAAATGCTCTTTTGCTGTTCTCTTCAAGCATTAACATTATGTGTTACACCTGTTTGAAAAATCAGCGGCATTTATGCACTCCAGCAGAGATTAATTCATCAGGATGAGGGTAAAATGCTCCTTTTTTAGGTCAGTGCAGGATCTTTCCCATGTCACATCATTTATTCTGGGAATACAGCTGCATTGCACCCATGGTAAGGCCAGGACTGCACCTACCTGCCTGGCACTTAGCTCAAGACAACACTGGCCTTCATCGGTAGGGATGAATCACAGTTCTTTCTCAAGCTGACTGTAGTTTTGAATTTCAACATTTCTGGTTATAAATTCAGCAAGAGGATCACTAAATGGCCACAGTGGTCTTTTCTGCCATAATTTCTTCAAAATTTCACTCGTATAATACTGGATTTAATGACATTATAGCACAGATCTCCTAATTTATAACCCTGTATTAACTCCTAACTGCTCTAAACTAGAACAGTCTAAATTATAATGAGACAAGAGATTTTTATCAGTTTTATCATGAAAAAGGCCATTAAACATCATAACAGAAAGACAGTCTTTCCCCTGTAGACATACTGACGTGGTAGAGACAAAATGTAATGCCTGTAAAGGAAAGCCAGTACACTACCTAATCCTGGTCTTTAAGCAGCTTGCTGTGATTCATGAATTCACTTTTGCCTTCTAAAAACCACTTGTTTCTTTTGTTTCCAATAGTTTTGAAGTGCCTTTTTCTGTGCCAGCTAACTAACCTTGCAGAGGTATAAATTTCCTCCTGTTCTCATTTAGAGAAATGTTGGTTTAGTGCATGCACGAGTATTGTATTGATGAAACAGACAATCAGGTTTAGAACTCGAGAAATCCAGGTCTTGAGCACAAAAAGCCTCCCGATGATGATAAAATGATATCTTGGATAACTTGCTACAAATCCCCTTCTAGCAAAGCGACACAACCAGTACTCCTGCCAGCCAGGGCAGGTGCCCCATCTGTGCAAACACTATCCAATCTGAAGCAATCAAGAAGAATGTGTCCACTGGCTGTCACATTTTCAACATACTTTCTCAGTTGTTCCGTCAAGCCTCAGCCAGTGGTGGTAGATGTTGGCAGACACCAATCAGTTCCTGAGTAATATCAGCATTTTCCCTCACTTGCTGAACTTAAACACCCAGCTTCAGAGTGTTTGTTACATTGCAGCTCTCATCAGTTGAGAGAGAAAAATATGTACATGCAGCTGCTGAAAATCTAATTTAAACTGTCATCTCCGTGAACATGTCAAGCCTTTGCAGTATCACAGAGGTCCAGCCACAGCGCCCATTTCGAGATCGTCACTCGGTGGATCTTAAATGGAAAAGTTCTTCTTCAGTATCCTAAAATCATAGAATAGAACCATAGAATGAATTTGTGAGGTACCTTCAGGCTTTGCAGTGTCCAGCCTTGGCATCCACAAGCAGAGAGCGTGTTGGTCTGCAATAGAGATAGACAGTAACACGATCAGCTAGACAGGGACAGCTCACGTCTGAAGCTGTACTACTGTGTAGGAGGGTGTCCTATAGTACAGTGCAGCAGTAGCAGTCATTTTTCTCCTTCTCAGTAGCTGGTGCAGTGCTGTGTCTTTGACTTTCAGTCTGGGAACAGCACTGATAAAACGAATGGTTTCAGTTGCTGCTTAGTAATGTTTAGTCTGACCAAGGACTTTCTGATCCTCATGCTCTGCCAGGGAGGAGGGGAAGCTGGGAGGAAGCAGAGACAGGACACCTGACCCAAATTGACCAGAGTGTTCCATACCACAGTGTGTCATGCCCAGGATATAAAACTGGGGCAGTTACCCAGAAGGGTTAGATCACTGCTCAGGTCAGGCTGGGTATTGGTTGGCAGGTGGTGAGCGGTTGCATTCTCTTCCCTTGTTATTTCCCTTATCATTATTATTATTGGTGGTAGCAGCAGTGGTTTGTGTTATACCTCAGTTACTGGACTGTTCTTATCTTAACCAGTGGGAGTTACATTCTTTGGATTCTCCTCCCCTTCCCTTCAGGAGCTGGGGGAGGAAGAAGCAGGGAGTGAGCAAATGGCTGCGAGGTTCCGAGTTACCGGCTGGACTTAAATCACGACAGAGGGCCATTAACAAATCAGCTATTTTATGAAGTAGAGACAATCATGACAGTGATAATAGCTTTCAAATCACTTGAGAAAGCTAACTGTCCCTGAAAGTGTGCCAGGGGAGCACACACCCTATAAATAACTGCTGCAGAAGGCTTGGACAAAAAGATGTTAATGACAGTTCAGACTTCTTCTGGACAGTATGTGTGGTCTGTTCGTTGCAATAATTATTCCTAGTATTTAAAATCAATAAAGCAGACTTTGATGGTGGGCTGATGCCAACCTTATGAAGTTTAACCATGCCAAGTTAAATCCCAGACACATCTACAGGTTGGGCAGAGAAGAGGTTCAGAGCAGCCCTGCGGAGAAGGACTTGGGGGTGTTGGTTGATGAGAAAATGAAGAAGAGCCAGCAGTGTGCGCTCACAGCCCAGAAAGCCAACCGTATCCTGGGCTGCAACAAAAGGAGCATGACCAGCAGGTGGAAGGAGGTGATCCTGCCCCTCTACTCTGCTCTCATGAGACTTCACTTGGAGTATTGTGTGCAGTTCTGGTGTCCTCAGCATAAAAAGGACGTGGAACTGTTGGAACAAATCCAGAGGAGGGCCTCGAGGATGACCAGGGGACTGGAGCAGCTCCCGTATGAAGACAGGCTGAGGAAGTTGGGGCTGTTCAGCCTGGAGAAGAGAAGGCTGCGTGGAGACCTCATAGCAGCCTTCCAGTATCTGAAGGGGGCCTATAGGGATGCTGGGGAGGGACTGTTCATTAGGGACTGTAGTGATAGGACAAGGGGTAATGGGTTAAAACTTGGGGAAGTTTAGATTTGATATAAGGAGGAATTTCTTTACTGTAAGTTTGGTGAAGCACTGGAATGGGTTGCCCAGAGAAGTTGTGAATGCTCCATCCCTGGCAGTGCTCAAGGCCAGGTTGGACAGAGATTTGGTTTAGTGTGAGGTGTCCCTGCCCATGGCAGGGGAGTTGTAAGTAGATGATCTTAAGGTCCTTTCCAACCCTAACTATTCTATGATCCTATGACTTAGGCTGCAGGCAGGCAACTAGATACTTCTAGTCCAACTTCCCAGACTGGGACAAGTGATGGAGCCTTTGGCCTTGGCACAACAAATTAAGAGAATTGCACATCCAGGAAAGCAGTAGCAGCCCACCCCCTCACCAGTCCTGCTCCAAATGGAGAAGGCGGTCTTCTCCAGATAAAGGGTGACCATTTGTCATTTGGCCATCCTGCGCTGTCTGAAGCATCAGTGAAGATGTGTGGGGATTGGCTATGGCAGAAACAATGGGGTGATACAGCCCTTCCTCCCTTGTGCTATCACTGTCCTACTTAATCTCTCTGTGTGCTGGGCTGACGGATGCAATTTTGATAATGAAAACAATTAGGTAGCTAAGTAAAAAGTAGGCACATCTGACAAACAGTGGGGCCACTAGGAAAATTGAAGTGAATGAAGGGCAAATGAGACCCTGCTAGTTTCCCCTCCTTCCTTATCTTTGCTTTGGTGTGGCTGAGCCGCCAGCTGGGACACAGTTCGTATCTGTACCTCCAGACCTCCTCGCTGCCCGCAGAGTGCTGCAGAGCGGTAGCCAGCTGTGATTGCAGCACCTCCTTCCAACAGTGTTTTTTTTTATCAACTGAAGGTTCTTTATCTCAGTTGTTTGTTATGCTGGGCTTCACGGACATTAAATACAACACATGCCATGGACAGCAATGTGTTTTTACTTAATGGAAGGGTAAAGCTGTTGGACTACATTTTCTGGAAGAAAACAGATCTGATCTTCACTCATACTATGGATTTTGAATATTTTACTACTCTGTTCAAAAAAAAGGTTTTAATTGGTACATTGGTGTATAGATTCAATTTCTATTTACCCATGCTTGAAGCACAAATAAATGCTAATGGCCTGAGTACTTCTGCCTCTGCTTAACTTCAAGCTTGCAGATAAATCCTTCAACATCCACAGTCTTGATGATCAGCAACACAGCCTGCTTTAGAATGCAGTAGCTGTTAATACTGTCGTGAGGAGAAAGAAGGAGCTGGAAGTTGATGAAGTATGCCTTGTTGAACTCGGTCGATGCATGTGCTCTGCCCTGAGAATAAGACCAAGAAGTAGTGTCAGGCCTGGAGAAGTCATTCTAACAAAGAGTCAGCTCACCAAAAATATGGAATAAAATCCTGAAACTATTGAAAATCATCATGTCCAGGCCTTACTTCAGGATCCCACATATAAATCTCTTATCTCTGACTGCAGCTTCAACAAGGTGTTATTCATAATGACCTCTGCAAACACAGACTTAAAAAAAGTCTTGAGACACTCACTGAAGACAAGAGCTGAACAAAATGCAGTTTCCTTTACCTATTTATAGAAAGAAAATGTTCATAAGCACAGATGGGAACACTGCAAGTACCATAAATGTTCAAACTAAATTGTATTAAAATACATTTTCATATTGTGACATTTTAAACATGCTTCTCCTAAAAATTACAAGCAACAAATAATGGAATTGAATCATATGGAGCACAAGGCATTTTGTAGCTCGTGAGAGCTCAAAAACACTGACTCACTTCAGATCCTTATTTTTATTTCTTTGAAAGCTTCACCTGCAATGAATGTGACCCAGTGAATTGAAGAAGCAAAAAGACAGGAAAAGGCAGCAAATAGTTTATGAACCATCCACTGAAAAAAGATTTGTTAACATAAAACTTTCATTAAACAACTATAAATAATGAATTTGCTGGTGTTTACACTGAACAATTTCTTACATGCAGTCTTCTTGTTCCCTGCTGGTGAAAAGCAACTTCCATTTTTAGAAGAAAGAAAGAGTACTGGTCCAGAAGGAGGTCCTGAGACATGCTCCTTCTGCCCCTCCTGGTGTTGCCTCCTGGTAGTAAAGAGAATAAGGCTATGAACTGTTTTCTGTTCCCAGTACTATGACTGAACCTAGAAAACGTCCTAAAATTGGACCCCAAAACCCACTTGCTCAGCCCCATGATACAATACTGAGGTCACAGGCTGAGTTTTTTTATTGGTTGCTTACTTTCTGGCCCCCTAAGTACTTCACACTGTGAATTATATGTTACAACGTCATATAAGTTCTGCAGGAAACCCAGTTAAGTCTTTGTGCCTCCAAGAAGTCCAGGTTAGCCACTCTCCTGGGTTCAGCAGTAGCAGTCATTTTTCTCCTTCTCAGTAGCTGGTGCAGTGCTGTGTCTTTGACTTTCAGTCTGGGAACAGCGCTGATAAAATGAACGGTTTCAGTTGCTGCTCAGTAATGTTTAGTCTGACCAAGAACTTTCTGAGTCTCATGCTCTGCCAGGGAGGAGGGGAAGCTGGGAGGAAGCAGAGACAGGACACCTGACCCAAACTGACCAAAGAGGTATTCCATACCACAGCGTGTCATGCCCAGGATATAAAACTGGGGCAGTTACCCGGAAGGGTTAGATCACTGCTCGGGTCAGGCTGGGTATTGGTTGGCAGGTGGTGCGCGATTATATTCTCTCCCCTTGTTATTTCCCTTATCATTATTATTATTGGTGGTAGCAGTAGTGGTTTGTGTTATACCTTAGTTACTGGACTGTTCTTATCTCAACCCGTGGGAGTTGAATTCTTTGGATTCTCCTCCCCATCCCTCTGGGAGGCCAGATATTATGGAGGTCAGTTTTGAGTTTGAGTCAATTAGAATTCAAATTTACTTATTTCGTTAGCATAATGAAATAAGAGAGAATAAGAGAAATAAGACGAGAAGACCAGGATGATCATATCTTTAAGTAACTTTGATGGTAAACTTAGGATAACTATGCACTTGTTTTTAGGCTCAATGAAATCTCCAATTAAATAAACCACTAGGGGCATAACAGATATATTGGAGGAAAATTTGTGTTCCTTTTAAGCCCTACAGGAGAGTGGAGCTCGTTTAACTCATTGAGTTAGCTCATTTAATCAATTAGCTTAATTTCAGTAAGCCTGTGTTTCAGAAGCATTGGAACACCATGAACAAGTGATTTCCTCTTTATTTCACATTTTAAGTCACATCGTTCCAAAACAGTAAAGGTCATTGTGATAGGATAACAGTAAATTTTGGATATTTTTTAGGAGCATGGGGCTTTTCACTAATGAGTACATATACAAGCATCCTTTAGAAAGTATTTTTTTTTAGATCAGGGGACAAACAACAGACTGACATGTCTGGCTACATTCTAGCCAGAAAGGTTAATGTCAGGTTCAGCACCAAAGGGACTTTTTCTTACAAGCCACTACAAAGAAAAATCACAGGACAAATCTTGACCCAAACTACTTTGTCATGATCATAAGACTGTATATTCAGCTTAACTAGTGCTGACATGTTTAAATTTTAAACTGTCAGCATTTGGTGAGAAGGATAACACATGCACATAGCCTGAAGGGTGGAGCTATAGAAGCATGGAGCCTCTCTCTCAGAGTGTTGAGTTCCCACAAGCAGAAAGCAGGTTCCAGAGAGGCTGGAATCATCATGGTTTGAGGGAGAAAATCTTGCCCTGGTGCATAAGGTACACAGATGTTGAGCCGAGAGCCAAATGAGCATCCCTGTGGAACACCAAGTGGAGGAGATCAAGATGCAAGTGCTTGGGGAATTAAAGAGGAAGGTGAGGTCAGCATTTACTGACAGGCTGACATGAAAGAAACCCAACTTCAATGCTTCAAGTGAACATGACCCTTTAGCTCTTAGAGGATTGTAGAGCACTTCACATGAGGCTCTTTCAGTCTCTTCTTCCCAAGTTATGACTCATTGCATGAAATAATTAAACAAGCCCTTAGCCAGGAGAGAAAGGGGTAATGAGTCTATAACCATCAGCAAAGTGAGAAGCAATTTACTAAAAGTGTGAAAATTTATAACAGGAAAAATTTCAAAAGCATTGGAAGCAGGACATCTACTACACTTGGTGAGGTCCAGAAGTGAACAAGATATAAAAGCACCACACAGGAAAGACAAGGTCATTGCAAGAAAGCTATTAATAAGTACTAGAGTGGATGAACCCCAATGTAAACAGGTATCTGCACAGCTGGTACCACATCTTTCAGTACAAGAAGGCATGAAGTAGCAGCAGCTGCTTCTGGTGGGAAGCATATCATTTGCTCCTACTGGGAAAGGTAGCAAATGATTTCTTTGTCTCTATGTTCTCCACAGAAAGGTGAAGGAGAGACTTCGCTGTTCTTTAGGAGTACCTATACAGGTAATATGTGTCTTAGCTGGAAAAAAAAACAGTGGAGTAGGGTATGAAACAAATCAGAATACAACAATAAATAATTTTAAAGAACTATAAAGAAGTTAAAGGCTTTGATTTATTCTGAGAATAAGCAAATTTCAGGCTCTAGATATGAGAAAAATAAAAGGCAACGAGCATAACTTTTTTTTTTTTTAACTAGGACTGAAAGAGAAATGTGGGTAAGTAAAGGCTGTTACACCTGGTTTTTGTACCAAGTGAACACATAGAAACTAATGTAAAGAATAAATTTACTAGGCACAGGGAAAAAAATACAATTTTTTGAGAAACAGTCAATGCAATTTTTACCAAGGCAAGTCACGACTCACAAATCTATGAGTACTCTGTGAAGGTCTAAGAAAGTATATGAATAAAGGTGATTCAGTTGATGCAGTGTTTGAGTGTTTCCAGAAAGCTTTCAATAAGGTTTATCCCTAAAGATTCTTAGAGAAATCAAGCTGTCATTTGGAAAGGCCTCTCATGGATTAATAACTGCTTAAAGGACTGGAAATAAAGAAGAAGAAGAAATTATGAATTTCACATAGCACGGAAATGTTAACTGTACTGGGGCATCACCCTATTCTCAGAAGGAACTTTGAAAGTGGGGCTAGGTCACAAAGTTTGGTGGTAACAAAAAACTAGTACAGCAAAATCTAAAGCTGACTGTGAATGAATGTGGAAGATCTTGTTATATATTAACCAAAATTCAGCCTTCATATGTGCAATATAATACATCTGGAAAAAAGTATTTCTAGCCATGCATATAGCATTTTTGGCTCTAAATTAGCTGTTACCAGTCAAGAAGAATATACTGGAGTTGTTTCTGTAAGCTCATTGCTCAGCAGCAGTCAAAAGGACAAACAGGATGTTAGGGAGAGGAATTGAGAGCCAGGCCAAAACCCCTTTTAACCATCTGTGGAAGTGCCTGGTGCAGATGTATTCTGAAGACTGCACATAGGGCTAGTCCTTCCTTCATCTCATAAAAAGCAGAGTTGAAAGAGGTACCAAAAAGTTTGATTAGAGAACAGCCTGAACAAGAGGAGAGGCCGAACAGACCATGTTCAGCTTCAGAAAGAGCCACATGAAAAACAATGAGGCAGTTGGTGACAGCCAATACGGCTTCATGAAGGGCAAATCATGACCAATTTGACGGCCTTCTGTGATGGAGCTACAGAACTGATGGAGAGGGTCAAAACAGTTGATGTTCTCTACTTGGACTTGTGCAAAGCATTTGACATGCATGAAATCCTTGTCTCCAAACTGGAAAGACATCAATTTGATGGATGGACCACTCAGTGGATAAAGAATTGGCTGGATGGTCACACACAGAGAGCTGCAGTCAACAGCTCCATGTCCAAGTGGAGACAGGTAGCTAGTGGTGGCCCTCAGGGGTCAGTGTTGGAATTAATCCTGTTCAACATCTTTGTTGGTGACATGGACAGTGGGATTGAATGTGCCCTCAGCAAATCTGCTGATGACACCAAGCTGTGTGGCTCTGTTGATACACTGGAGGGAAAGGCTGCCATCCAGAGGGACCTTGACACACTTGTGAAGTGGCTGATGCCAACCTCATGAAGTTTAACCATGCCAAGTGCAAGGTCCTACACCTGGGTCGAGCAATCCCAGGCACAGCTACAGGTTGGGGGGAGAAGAGATTCAGAGCAGCCCTGCGGAGAAAGACTTGGGGGTCTTGGTAGATGAGAAAATGAACAGGAGCTGGCTTCAGTGTGCGCTCGCAGCCCAGAAAGTCAACTGTATCCTGGGCTGCATCAAAAGGAGTGTGACCAGCAGGTCGAAGGAGGTAATCCTGCCCTTTTACGCCACTCTCATGAGACCTCATAGACTTGGAGTGTTGTGTGCAGCTCTGGTGTCCTCAACATAAAAAGGACATGGAACTGTTGGAACAAGTTCAGAGGAGGACCTCGAGGATGATCAGGGGACTGGAGCACCTCCTTTACAAAGACAGGCTGAGAAAGTTGGTGCTGTTCATCCTGGAGAAGGGAAGGCTGCTTGGAGACCTCATAGCAGCCTTCCAGTGTCTTAGAATCATAGAAACGTTAGGGTTGAAAAGGACTTAAAGATCATCTAGTTCCAACCCCCCTGCCATGGGCAGGGACACCTCACACTAAATCATATCACCCAAGGCCTCGTCCAACCTGGTCTTGAGCACTGCTGGGGATGGAGCATTCACAACGACCCTGAGCAACCTATTCCAGTGCCTCACCACCCTAACAGGAAAGAATTTCCTTCTTATATCCAACCTAAACTTGCCCTGTTTAAGTTTTAACCCGTTACCCCTCGTCCTATCACTACAGTCCCTAATGAACAGTCCCTCCCCAGCATCCCTATAGGCCCCCTTCAGATACTGGAAGGCTGTTATGAGGTCTCCAAGCAGCCTTCTCTTCTCCAGGCTGAACAGCCCCAACTTCCTCAGCCTGTCTTCATATGGGAGGTGCTTCAGTCCCCTGATCATCCTCGAGGCCCTCCTATGGATTTGTTCCATGTCCTTTTTATGTTGAGGACACCAGAACTGCACACGATACTCCAGGTGGGATCTCAAGAGCAGAGTAGAGGAAGTTGTCTTCCACACAATCGAGGAACATCCTGGATTGCTTGTGCCGGGCCGTACCGTCCTTCCAACAGATGTCAGGGTGGTTGAAGTCACCCATGAGAACAAGGGCCTGTGAGTGTGAGGCTTTTCCTATCTGTCTATATAGAGTGCTTCATCCTCAGGTTCTCCTTGATCAGGCGGTCTGTAACAGATCCCCACAGTAATGTCTCCCATAGCTTTTTCCCTTTAACCCTGACCCACAAACTCTCTGTGGACTGCTCACCTGTCCCCAGACAAAGTTCCATACTCCCCAGCCTATCCCTAACATAAAGGGCAACTCCCCCTCCCCGCCTGCCAGGCCTGTCTTTTTAAAAGAGCCTGTAACCTTCCATTCCAACACTCCAGTCATAGGAGCCATCCCACCATGTTTCTGTGATGCCTATTATATCATACCCCCGTAGACGTGCACACATCTCTAATTCCTCCTGTTTGTTCCCCATGATATGGCATTTGTATAGAGGCATCTGAGCCGAGCTCCAACTGAAGCCAGCTTATTGGGTAGAGCAGCTGGGATATCTCTACATTGCTCCAAGAGTTTATTATAGGTTCTGGCAACTGACTGGGTGTGTTGGGATGGAATGATGCCCCCCCGCCCCCAACACATCTAGTTTAAAGCCTCCTTGACCAGTCTGGTAAGTCTCCTACCAAAACTGCTCTTTCCCTTCAGACCAGCTCCACCAGCCCCCACTAGACCTGGCCTACGAGCTTGGGTCCCGTGCTCAAGACACCCAAACCCCTGACTATGACACCACCCTTTTAACCATTTATTAACCTACCCAATCCTCCCAGCTTTTTTTAGGTCCTCCCCTGTACCCTGGAGAATTGATGAAAAGACCACCTGAGCTCCAGAGCCCCTAACCACCTCTCCCAGGGCTCTGTAGTTCTTTATGCTCTCCAGGCTACTACTATCTATATCCCTAGCACCCACATGTGTCACCAGGAGTGGGTAATAATCCGTGGGACTGACTAGAGCAGGCAGCCTCTCTGCCACATCCCTGATCCGTGCCTCCGGTAGGCAACACTCCTCCCTTGAGACGGGATCAGGCCGACAGATGAGTGCTTGTGTCCCTTTCAGTGTAGAGTCCCCTACTACTACGACCCGCCGCTTTTTCCTAGCAGCACCAGTAGAGATCTTCTTTACCAAGGCATCAGCCGGCTGTTACTGGCTCGAGCGCATTTCCTTCTGTGTGGGGACAGGGGATTTAGGGGGAAGCCCCTTGCTTTTGGTTGTCCTTTTCCTTCTTTTTTTTGTTGGTTTTTTTGTCACTAATTCCCAGCTTCCCGGGTTAACGGCCTCCTTCTTTCCTTCATGAGGTAGAGGTGAGGCTTGAGGCCCCTGCACGGTTTGGGCCTGCAGCAACCATTCCTGCTTCCTCTCAGCTTCCCTGACATCTCACAGCCTATTAACAGCATCCCGCAGCTCAGCCCCTGCTGCAGGAGGGCCTCCACCAGGGAGCACCGAGTGCAGCCCTGCCCATGGCGCACCCTCCCCTCACCAGACCCGTGCAGGCACTCTCTACACCCCGAGCTCTGCACTGCAGCCTCCCCTCTCATCGGCTCTGTCTGGGTGCCTACGCTGGCCACCGCCAGGGCAGCCAGAGCAGAGCTCCCGGACCAGGCCCTGATCATACGACGGGTGCTCATCACCCCGCCTGCCTCCCCGCATGAACTGCCATGGCCTACAAGGATACTGGAGAGGGACACTTCATTAGGGCCTGTAGTGACTGGACAAGGGGTAACGGGTTAAAACTTAAACAGGGGAAGTTTAGATTGGATATAAGGAAGAAGTTCTTTACTGTGAGGGTGGTGAGGCACTGGAACAGATTGCCCAAAGAAGTGGTAAATACTCCATCTCTGGCAGTGCTCAAGGCCAGGATGGATAGAGCCTTGGGCAACATGGTCTAGTGTGAGGTGTCCCTGCCCATGGTAGGGGGTTGGAACTAGATGATCTTAATGAACTAGATGAGGTCCTTTACAATCCTGGCCATTCTATGATTATGATTCTATGCAAAAGGAAAGGGAAAGGCATATGCTAAAACCGAATAAAGTTTTTTTACAAGGTTAATGAAAGGGCATGAGGAAGGACTAGTCCCTCATTCTGGTCACACAGGAATGAATGGGCTTTCAATGCCAAAACATCAGGCAGCAATTTTAAAACAGAGTGAAGAAGGTGCTTTGTCATACAGGTCTTAACTGAAGAAGGCATTCATTGCTGAGACAAGCTGCAGAGGGAAAATGCAAATAGATTCAGGAAGGGATTAGCTAAATCAAGACAGGTCCATTGGCACTCATTAAACAGGTCAGTCTCTGTATGACCTTCAACTCAGGTGTTCTCTAAGGCACTGACTGCCAGAGGAGATGCTTGGCCAAAGATCTGTCTGTACTTATGATGAACTTTCCCTATGTTATCTTCTAGTGGGTAGCTGGGAAAAAAGGCTTTGGGGCTAGTTGGGCCTGAACCAGGTTGGTCATTTTTATATTTTTAATGTTAACAAACTAAGGTTGGTCATTATTATATCTTTAATGTTAACAAACTAATCAATTAGTGCGTTTGCTGTACTTCTTTGGGAGCAACCTCTCTTGCAGGGAGTATGAATATGCCTTGATTCAGCAAGTCATGTGTGCTGTTCCTGGGCATTTCTGGTATGCTTTCTGAAGAGTGAACCAAGTGGAGGCAAGGGGGATTTACGCATGTGCTCAACATTGTATATGCAACAGTCTCACTGTCTGTTATCAAAGGCAAAATGTTTATAGTAGAACAGTATAAATGCAAAATTTATTTTCTGTAGTCTGAATTTCTATGTATATTAAGTGAGAGGAAAGGATACAGAAATGTGGCTGGATTATAGGAGATTAAGACATACCAGCTGCTCCTACATTCTGCTACTTTAACAGGCAAGAGTAGACTAAGAAAGTTCCTGAAAATTTATCTCTTCTCAACAACATCTATTATTAGTTTAACATAAAATCAGTACTTATACATTATCTCAAACTGTTATGTGATGTTTACTTATATTATGCTAGTACGTTCCAGAAGGAAACAGGGTATAACAGCAGATCCTCCCTGGCAGTTGTTCCTCAGGCAAAATTCTGGTGATATTACATGGTGGAGCAAATCCCTGAGTAAATGAGCTACATGATAAATCACTGAGAGTGTCAGGAATTATTTGTGGTATTTAGCCATATTTGCACAATATTGTCAGCGTCATGTAAACCAGAATCTGATTTCAACAGTGGTAATTTAATGTGTGATAATATTGCTCTGTGTATCTGTGTGTGTGCGTGCATGCAGACGTGTTTTGAGGGGGGAAGGAAGGGGATTCTCTAAACAGTATTTACACCTGCCAAGAGCAATTACCTCTTCTTCTGCTGCTGAAAACAATCATGAGAGTGAATAAGCAGCTATAGGTATAAATGAGTAGCAACCTAAGAAGTCAATGAGGAGGAAAGTGGGAGTGCTGAGATGGGCCCAGGACATTTCACTGCCATACCTGCATGAAGTACTGAGTTTTGGGTAGTGTGTTTAATCATCCCGTTTCCTCAGAGAAAAAGAGCTGTCCTGAGGACATCAGAGCTGAGGTTTGACTGAGGGGCAGTCTTAGCTGGGGATTGTTTGTGCCCTCTTACGTATTTTCTCATGGAAGAGTACCTCCCTCCACCTCCTCCACAGTCCGTTAGTCCTGTATGTATAGTCATTCAGTCCTGTATGTATAGTCCTTCCACTGTCTTGTGTAGCATTGTGCCCTTAAAGCATAGATGATAGTAATGCATATTTAATGTAATAGAAGCATTTGACAGCAGATACACATATCATTTATCGCTGTAAGTGGAAAATGAAAAGGGAAATTGTTATTACTTCACTCATTTAGCAATTTCATTCACAGAACCCAAGTGCTTTGAAGAGCAAGTCCATAGCATTATACATATGTATTATGCATACATCATGTACTAGGAGAAATCAAGGAAGAGAATAGTGAAGTCATTTGCTCAAAGTCACCCAAAGCATGAGTTTTTAAATCACAGGCTGTGGCAGGCAAGACTGCTTCCATTTACTGTATGCATTATTCAACAACACTGTTACTGTTGTTCTGTATGGGAAAAGTGATGTCAAATATACAGCATTTTTTTCAGTGCTGAAGGATGAAGATGTGAAGGATAGTGAATGAAATATGAGCTTGGTGTATTTTTCTTAAGGCAATATCAATAATACGACATCTAAAAAGGTGACCCCATAAACAAAAGCTTCCTTTCCATGATAACAACAATCTATTACACAGATAAAATGCACAGTATATTGATACTAAAATTTAACCCACTACATTTCTGTAATAGGTCAGTCTGCTTTCCGGATTGTGGTCTCTAGGCTCTTCTCTGTCCATGGACTATTTCTAAACAGCACATGTAATGGCACCACAAAGTCAACGCTGAAGTTAGACTAGGTATGGAGTTTGCACTGCTGTTCAGAAAAGTTTGCAGGTTTGCAAATCAAACAAGGAAGGAAAATCTCTGAGATAGATAATCTCTTTAGATTGCATAACACCTGATAAACTTTTACTGCTTTTCTAGAACATATATCTTTGATCCCATCACAAACATGGTAATCCATTACAGTCTTTGCAGTTGCATGTGGTTTTTATTTTTCTAGTCTTTTCTTGTCACTCTTCAACCTTCTGAGATTCATAGACATTTTTGGTCAAAGACATCTTGTTTGTCTCTTTCAGGAGCCACTGTTGTTTCTGACTATGAAACTGTCCCTTGGAAACAACTATCTTGTGAGGTCTTCAAAGCGTGCTAATAGCAAAGGGTAAAATTTGCCATTGACAAAAACCTTTGCGGCACATTGTGTGATTTTTATTTTAATGGTAACTTTGAATGAAATTTGAGTTTGAATAGGAATTGAAGCTATTACTCGTGTGTTGAATTTAGCGGATCCTCTTGATCCTAAAGGAATTGTGAGGTTTTACTGTAAGTCCAAATTCTTTATCTTAATGAAATATTTCTGAAACAGCAAAGTATTTTGATATTTCAGTTTCAAATCAGAAATATTTTTATTTTTATTCATTTTTTCCTTTTCAAGTTGTTTTCAAGTTTTTTTTGTACTTTCTCCTTGTCTTAAAATAAAGACATATGAGATTTAGCCACACAGAGAGGAAGCAAAGCATTTCATTTCAGGCTGAGTGAAAAATTGCAAGACACTTCAAAAGAAAATAATTTAAAGACACAAAACACCTTAAGAACGTGTATTAATTTTGAGTGATTTCTGCTCAATCAGTGCATCATTTAAGTCACTGTGGCATAGTCTAGGTGGACCTCAAAGGTAGCAGAAACTTTGTACTGGACTTCACACTCATCTCAGGTGTTCTGCCCAGATTTGTCCCAATTAACCCAAGACTGCTTCCTCAGGCTGACACTGCAAACAGGGGTTTAAAAAGAATTTACAGCAGCTACAGGGATTTCCCATGATTTTTATTATCCCATGTAAACATGGATTGGCATTTTGATCACTTCAACAGCTGTATCTTTCTGATACAAGTATGTTTGTTGTTTGAATCACCAGACTCACTCTGTAGACACAATAACAGAGCCTTATAGGCATAGTTTGTATCACCATTATCAACACCAAAATGAGCAATAGGACAGGATTCAATAGATCATTAATGCTGGAAAAGAATAACACCTTTCATCCAGGACTTCAGAAACTCCATCAATTAGCAGGCAAACACTGCAATTTACTGTAATTCCAAGCAATTCAGTCTACCAATAATGACTTGTTACTCAGATGAAAACCACAGAACCCCTGCCTTATTAAAAGCAAAACTATAAAGTTCGTCACACAAGGCCAAAAAGACCACAATATCAAAGGCCTTTTGAAGATTAATACATTAACTAAATTACCAGACATTTATTTAGAAGCAAATGACAGACCTGCCTTATATCTGCAGCCATTTCTAATGTATCAGAATATGTCTTCATTTGCAGCATTTTCTTATTTTTTAACTTATGGCCATAGGCAACTGAATATTTTTTTTTTTTATAGGATCAATTTTTTTTTAGGATAAACTTCTAGGGGGCATGGTCTAGACGCCTTTAGAGGAAATCTTTTAAATCTCAGATGACTCATTTGGAAGATATCTTGCTATGTTTGCTGAGGCATGGATGCGAAAAGCTAGTGAGAACTGTTGCAGCTGTGTTAGATAAAAGGAAGAGACAATTTAATGGAAAATTTCATACTTTGCAGAAATTTGATTGCCTATTTTCTCTATGTAGATATCTTATTAAAGCAACTACAGCTGCTGCACTGAAGGTGTATTTTCACTGATGATGGGAGTGCCAGAGCAGCATGTGGAATTTAACATTTTATTCTGTTGCAGAATTACAGCAAACATTTACAAATATCTCAGCTGTTATTTTCTTTTTATTAGGCAGGAGTGAAAATTTGCTTCTTATGACTGCTGTTTGTGGTCCAAGGGACACAGAGTGTTTGTTGGTGCCAGAAGCTTACTGAGTTGGGTTAATGGCAAAGAAATTGTGATTTAAGTATCTCACCTACTGATTTTACTGAATCCAGGACAAAGTGGTTACTTTAGCATGGTAAGTGTAGACTGTCCCACATCATTCTCCCTTCCATATCTTCCTTCTTCACCTTTTTCTTTTCTTTTAAATAGATCCCATTAAAATCACATCATGATGCTAACACCTGGCTCTTCATTGTTTATAATTAGTGTTGGAAGTAAATATGTCATAAATTCTACACCACAAAATCTCTTAGCTTCACAGCTAAGATAGCTGCTTTTCTTCACTGGAGCCAAAATAATCCCAAAATGGCTGACAAATGTTTTATGTTCTGCAATTTAGAGTTTATTAGTGTTAACAGGGTAATGTTACATATTCTTGGTAGCGGACAAAGTTCTGCAGGCTCGACATTCTTAGGCTTACAATAGTTCAATAGCCGAAACAATTTAAAAATCCTATCTACATAAGCCTCATGGAATTTTGATTGATTTTCACAAAAACTATATTACTGATAAGGCAAGAGGTTTTAAGGGCTATTTAAAGTAAAGGAAACCTCTTTTCCTTCAAGTCTATGTGAATAGTTCTTCAGCTTGAGTCGATCTTAAATCTCCCAGTATTCTACCTTGTTCTTAATTACCCACAGGGTGAGTCTATTGTTCCTGAAGTCAATGGGTGAATATCCCAGCTGAAATTCATAACAACTGAAATCAGCTGTTAGCCTGTCTGCGTTTGATGTGCTAGCAGTTTTGCTAAGCAGAAGCTGGTCCAGAACCAAAGCGTGTTGACTTACACCTGCCTTTCCATTCACTTTGGAGTCTTGAAGTAAGATTTGTTAGTAAGAAAAAGTCGTTAGCTTCTGCTACTGATAATGCCTTCCAAGGTGAGAAAGGAATTAATTTCATCCCTATACAGTAGATCAACACAAGGCCATTATACCAGTTAAGAGCACAGCTTGTCCTATTCCCAGCTCCGTGACTATGGTGGTTTTGAAATGATACATACAGTTTGTACTGTTCCCTCTATTGAGGTGAATTTCAGCCTCAAGGTACCACTTATTATGAATAGTTTATTGGGTGAATTTTATCTTTCATGCCTGTTCATTGGCAAGACACTGTAACAAGCAGCTCATAATGGATCTGGATACCAGGATTTACCAAAGAACCAATCAGAGCCTTCACCTTACCTGATTATTTAACACATTCAATCACTCTCTTCCTTACATTACCTTCATGAGGTTTCAGCTTCCCTCTCCAGGTGGTCTCTGTTGGTCTGGGAAGGTTGGGCAAAAGTCATGTCAATTCATGCTTTGCTACAGCTCACAGCTAATGAATTTGGACATCACCAACCAGGGTTCTTGAGAACCCTACTGCATTTGTCTTCACTCTGACCTGATCTCCAAAACCTCCCCCTGCTTCCAAGGTCTTTACTCCAGTTCAGTTCTTCACCTTCTTTATTCCAGGTCCCCTTTTTCTTCCTCTGTCGGTCAGAGAAACATAGTACCGTACACTTTTCACTGGGACCTGCTCAGAGACTTTATTGTTTTTCCCCACATCTTGTGCTCTCAGAGTTGGTTGTAGGACTCTTTGATCAGGTGCAAATGTTGCAGGGCAGCTAAGCTTTGTGCAGGTAGTATTACTTGGTAATACTTATCATCTAATACCTACTACGCTATCAGCTAAGACTTATTTTTTTCTCTGTTATAAATCAAAGACTATAAAACATGAGGCAGGAAAAGGGAGGGGGGAGCAGCAGTGGGGACTCTTACTCTGCTGGAGTTTGTAGGTGCATACCCAAAAGAATAACCACAGCATGAGAACAGCAAGGGAAAATGCTGTCCCGGCAGCTGCGAGGGAAAGGCAGGCTGCAGAATAGCAGATGAGAGGCCCTCATTGTGACACAGGTGAAGGCACTTCAGGCACTGCAATAATATTTTGCTGCAGGAAGGAACATTCTGGACAGTACCAGTGCACATGCAAAATGTTGAGTGAAACACTTCACCTGATTCTGTTTTCCTTCCTGTCTTGTGATTGCTGAGTGGGTAGGAAATATCTCCTGGCAGATGTTTGTGTTGGTAAGTCCCTTAGGACTCTCATCTCCTTTGGGAATCCAAGGTACCGTGCCAATGCACACTTCTGCAGTGACACTTCTCTGTCACTTGTCCTTGTCAGGTGTTGCAGTGTCCTGAGTTAACACCCGGAAAGTCAAGCTGGGAGCCGGAGGCTCCTGCTGATATCTACTGAGGGCAACATGGCACAGAAGAAGTCAAAGCCCTGCAGATAAGCAGAAGATTGCTCTTGATGAGTCATGGGCAGGTATGGGGTGTGCAGCACTCCAGGATAGCCACCATGTACATGAAGAAAATGGCAGAGAGTGACTGTAACTCCACACAATGCTCAGTTGCCCTGCCAGCTTTGTAGATGGAGGACTAGCAGTAGGGACTGGTAATGAACACAGCACTAGAGCAGGATGCTCAAACAGAAATATAGGTCAAAACACTTTCAAATATCCTGCATTAAAGAGCTTATGACACATATCCTGACATACCGCTGTAAGTAAAGATTAATCTTTCCGGGGGTCATGTAAGCAGTTTCGGAGTTAAATTATGCTGATTTTGCAATCTGTTTTAGGAGTACAGGTCCTACATCAGAAAACTAGAAGTTGAGTCAGGTGCTGACTGCTTTGCCACTGACTATTTCAAGACTAAAGATCTTTGCCTCATAGCTTTTACCTCCTGATCCCTTTCATCTTTGGAGTGCCTTCAGAGAAGTCTGCCTTAAGTCTACAGGCCCCTCTGTACAGTCTGCCCAGTGGGCTGCCATGGAATATGCAGATGGGACAGAAGGAAATCTGGTAGTCTTCTGCCAGCAACCAGCACAACAGGCAGTGTTTGAAGCCTGAGTGCTGAACCAAACACGACAGGTTCCCGCACTCGGCAGTGTTTTATTCTGATGAATCAGCATTTCTCACTGGGCATGGGTTCCACCAGAAGATTTCCAGCCAGATTTAATCAGAGATGCTTGACAAGCATCCAAAACACAAGCCAGGAAAGGAAATAACTACAAAAAATAGCAGATTTTTCACATTTTCTGAATTGTGCAGTAATTACATTTGTTGAAGATATAATTCATGCATGATTGTTTAGAGTTGTCCCTGCAACATTTATCGGCTCACATACAATAATCTATCTTTCCTTCCACAATCAGCCTGTAATCAGTTCTATAAACTCTTTGAGATATTTGTTTGAAGACAATGTTTTTGTAGGGAATAGAACAGGGAAAGAAAAATGTTTTCAAATCTGCAGCCAAAGAGAAAGCTGGTAATCAGACAACTAAAGGAAAATGCAGATTTTTCTGACCAAGTACAAATGGATTCAGGAGGAATTAACTCTTTTCCCCTTCCTGTTTTTAATTCTTACATGATATATTTTATTTCTGCTAAAGAGTGTGAAACTGTGATGCATTATCATAGCTCAAACTTTTTCTGAAGATGAAAAGCTATCTTGGATTAACTCAGTGATTGCATACAAATGTTATATTACATCAGGACAGTTCAAGTGGTTTGATCTTTGTAATTCGAATGCAGCTGCACCAGTAGATTCTTTATTCTAGTATGTGAAATGAATAAGCAAGGTAGCTGTAACAAACTGTAATGCCAAGATGGCCATGCCCACAGACAGGGCTTATTTGCATGAAGCAGTTGGTAGGAAACATTTCCAACCTGGCACAGTTGCAGCGGTTAAAACCAAGAAAACATTGTCTGTGTACCAGGCCATAATGATGAAATGTTGTTGAAAGTCTTTGGCTGCTTTGTGCTTCTGCAGCAATATATAGTACCTATAAATCTGGTTTAGCAGTCTAATTGATCAGAGCTACAGAAATTTGCATAACTGGGGCTGCTCAGCCAGAGTACACAGTAAATTCCCCTCCTGGAGATGACTGCTGCCCTGTTTGTGCTGTTGCTATCCTATTGTGACTCCACTGACACAACCCAGCTCTATTCTCAACTCTGTGCCAGGAGAAGAGCTGCTCCATCTCTTTGCTCCTCAGACAGACTCCACCATTTGCCCTTCTTTCTTCTGACAGCTTGTGAGCATTTTCATTTCCAAGAAGATTCCCCTGGACTGATTTGAGACCTCACTGGAAGCAGCAGCTTGGTTTGGTTCACTTGGTCTCATTCAGTTGGGTTCATGCTTCACCAGTGGCATGTTCTCCATCTCCCCTCTGTGCGTGACAGCTACTCTTCCCCCTTGCCCAGGAGGCTGCTGCCTTCATAAACTGCTGGGAAAGCTTGGGTGTAAAGACCTGGGTTTGGCTGGAGGGTTAAGTTTTGGTTTTGAAAGTGTACTTGCCCTAACGACCCTCCTTGGCTAGTCCTGGGCTGCTGAGTTTATTACCAACCTTCTTCCCGATCTTGTTAAATCTGGTTGTACCTTGCGATGCTCAAACCCACTGACATGCCATTCTGCAGTAAGGAAGATGCCACTTGCTGTGGATTATCTTGTGACTCAGTGACAAATGGATGTGTTGTCATCTGTGAGACTGCGTGAGCAAAGACAGAAACAAGAATGTACGCAGATGAGAGTGCTTCAGCAAACTTTTCTTTCTGTACCTGTCTTAAGGATGCCAGCCCTCCTGGATGACATGAATACTTAAGACTAATACAACAGTAATCAAATATTTTTTATTTCCTCCTCCCCCCCCCAGAAAAAATAAACAGTACAGAGGGCTTATTTTAATGTAGATGCCATCTGTAAGATGCAGCTCAGCATCCTGAGCATGTACAACGCTTTTGTTTGCTAAGACCCATGCATGATTAGAGCCAGCCAACATGGTTGAAGGTACTTCTTCCTCAAGCAAGAATTTATAATGTGATATTCAGCTATTTGTTCTTACAATTAGTATTTACACAGCACTACTAAAATGTAAAGTTCTTTCCTGGAAAACAGTCTTGATGCTTTCTCCAGGAAGACAACAGTCTGGTAGTATAAAATGTAGATTTTTTAATTAGTAGAGTGGTCCTCTCATGTTTGTTTTCAGTGAATTGCTTGCATAGGGACTACAAGTTGAGTAGAGATTTGTAGACCCAGACTAGACTAAAACTAGACAAAGTAAGACAAGAGGACATATATTAGAGGGTTAATGAGAATAAAAGATAGCTATTACAGTAATATAGCCAAAAAGTCACACTCAATGAATTCTCACAGGAGCTGCACTGCTCTTCCTATTTTTAGGTTCAGTCCTTTGTGAAGGAAGATTAGCTTTTGGCAAAGGTTGTTTCAAGAAAGAATGAGGCAAAGACTAGTGACAGAATTCTGAAAGCAGGTCCAGGCATCAGGCACTAATGGCAAAAAGACCATTACAAGACCTAGAAAAGGGGGTGAAGGAAGTAAAAAGGTTTAGAAAAAAGAAAACCAGTCTTACAAAAAAAAACAACACCAAAACACTTGTTCATAATGAATATATATATTTGTGTTCTGGAGATAATGTCAAACCCACAAAAATATTTCATGAGAAGGGGCTCCAGAAAGATTTCAGTCTGAGGCCTGTAACCCAGATTTTGTTGCTATTTTTGTTATTTCCCAGTCTCTTCATTATATTCCTGGAGTATTCGTGTTATTTTTCATTTTTCTGTTCCAACAGAAATGTGAAATCGATGTGCTCTTGAGAAGGAGACATCAGGGCAGGCCACTTCTCATTTTCTTGATGAAGAATCAAAAGCTTTTTGGGAAATAAGAAATTTGCACATGTAAACTCTGGATTTTCTGAAATGGGCATTTTCTTTTGGAATTATTTCCCTGGGAAAATCTTTATCACTTCTAATGGTTGGCAAAGCTTTTTTGCTAGAGCAGAAAGCAACAAGAAATGTCTCCAGAGATCTGGACAGCATCAAAGGGGGCTTACATTTTGGAATACTTCAAAGGGGACCTTTGCCTTGTGGGGTTCATCACCTTATTTTATATCAGAGAACCCTCCTGGTTATGAGTAGTCACTAGAAGACCCCTTCTTACCAGCTCTCAGACAAGCTTTTCAGCTCCTGTGGAGTCATATAGAATCATAGAATAGTTAGGGTTGGAAAGGACCTTAAGATCATCTAGCTCCAACACCCCTGCCATGGGCAGGGACACCTCACACTAAACCGTATCTTTGGATATTCCAGATATGCGCAAAGGGAGAAAGGTGTCTACCTTGCGATCCTATTTCACAGATTTCCTCCATTGTGTGATAATGATGGTCTTGTTAGAGAGTTACTTTGAAATCACTTTTTGCTCAAAATAAGTTTAAGCAAATTAAACATTGAATTATTTGGTATCAAAAATAGACTGACAGCATCATTGTCAATATTTATAAAAGATACATCAAGACATGAAATAACACACCAAATTAAATTTTGAATGTCTATCTCTTCCCATGACTTGTTATAGACTTTTTATGGCATGTCTTGTGAGGTGCTCTATTTTATCTTTGTGCCTTAGGTTTCATTCATCAGAGGGAAACCACTCTTAGCGGAGCATGCCAGTTTCATAACTGATTTCAGCCTTCAGAAGGATCTGGGCAGAGTTAATCTCCCATCTCCTCTCCAAATCTATGCCTTCCTCCATGAAATGTATTTACCCCTAATGTATGCAGGGGGTAGTCCTGGCATTACTGTAACTATATTAAGAATCAGTTCATTTATTTTTAAGTCATATATGTCACCTTGTAATAAGAAGACTTTTCTAACTGTTTAAAAATTCTTAGGCTCAGCAGAAGGTAAAATTCACCCTTCGCAGCCTTTGATGACTCAGTGAGCACCTTTCAGCATGAACCATGTCTTCCCACCCAAGTTATGTTTCTGTTGATCTGTATATTAACAAACATGCTAAATATGACAAAAAATGGCAGCTTGTTACTAGGCCTTGACTGAAACAAACATTTGCCTTCCTTTGCAATAATGCAGGCAACAGCCCAGGGAACCATTCTTGGAACAATCTTCACAAGGAGACAGATTGGAACTGTAGGTTGACTGTCTTTAGGAAGTGCTGCATAGCTTTCTTTGAGGAATCCTTTCCACAGCAGGGTAACATTTAACAGCATTGACATCCTCTTCCATCAAGTAAACTACAGAGCAGTGGAAAATTAAGGATTGTAATACAGTCCAAAAAAACATTCTTTAAACACTGCCATGAGCAGAATTTTAACATGCATAAAGTATAACACCAGGAACTCCACTAAGTCACAGTAGGGTGTGCTTATTTTGGTTGCATCATTGTGTTGGCACTGTATGTGAAGGAATACTAAAGAAGTAGTAACTTACATGAATTTATTATTCCTATAGGTAAAGGAGGCAAATGCAAAGGAAGAGTGATTCCTCTTCCATAAGGAAGGCAGCAGAAACTGGGTGCTCTGAGGGGTGTTAGGTTTAAGCATCAGCGATTAAGTAACACTGCAGCTGTTTCAATGAAACAACAGCCTCACCCACAGTGAGACTATACAGGAAAGACAGGAGTGTCCGAGGAAACTGATGTTCCCTCCAGCACCTAAAGAGCTGATATCTAGGGGAACCTCTTAACTGCTTCAAATTATGGTAATCTGATTAGCTTCATCCTCTCCTTCTGCCCTCCTTGCCTGATAGTCAAGGTCCTCTGGCAAAGGGTTCATTCCCATCATATTCCTGATGCACTGGCTACAGCCTAAATGTTCCAGGGTGGCACTGAGCAATCCTCACTACCTATGTGCTAGCAGCATCTTCCTATGCGAGGGAAGCCATGGAGCAGCTAGGGAGGCTGATTTTGCAGTAGCTGTTGTTTTATACATCATCACAAACAAGATGCATCACAAAGAATTAAGGTTTAATCCTGCACCTTCCCACACAGCATCTTTAAGAAATCTGCCTAATTATTGTTAACCCATCCTTTTCATTTCACAAAGTAAGAACAGGCAGGAGCTTCCCATGCTCTAAATCTACATTGTAAGCACAATTCTGGTAACAGATTTTTAAACACCTTTGGTGGTGTGAGAAGCAAAAGAACACCAATTGATTTTAAGATCAAAGCCTGAGTTTATGTGATTGGCAAAAAAATCCTCTTCTCACTTGTAAGCAGCATAAATAAGCTATGTAGATTTCTGGAAGCTGTGCTGGGACCACCCTTTGATATCCTCCCCAGTATTTTCCTCCTGTTCAGACATGCACACTAATATCAGGGAGAATTTTGGGGAGTAAGGAAAGCTTACGGATCTCTGCTGTTTGAAAAACAAAAGCGTATTACAATGGGTGTGATAAAATTAATTTTGTCGGGAGATAAGGGAAATGCCATAAATAGCCAACTGACTGCTTGGAAGAGAAAGTGAGCAAGCACTGCCGAGCTTCACAAAGCTCATACTGGCTGTGCCTTTCATCAGCAGAGTCACTGAGGAATATCTGCTGTTCCAGGACAGATAACCTTTGCCCCATCAAAATGCTATTATTTTAGTAGTTCTTTCTTTAAATGGTGAATGAATTAAACCTCATTTTCTCATGTACTCACATGTGAACCTAGGTCCTGCTCCATGTGTAAAGCAGAACACTTGTTCTTTGGTCAGACCCTGCAGTCCCCAGAGAAGGTTCAAACGTGGTGGGTACTTATTCCACTTGCCTTCCCAGGTGCTCGTGAGTTTTAATCAGAGACCCAGTTCCAGTGCCTCTGCTGTGCCTGTGCAGGTGAGCAGTGTCCCTGATGCACAATGTTGCATGCTGCCCAGGACTGTCAACCCACACCTCCGTCTTGCCCCATGTACTGCTGCCAAGGCTCTGGCAGCCGCCAGGATAGTAGTTGCTGCTGGCAGGTCTTGCTGCCCATAGAGGAGGCTGATTAACACTGCAGGGCAAATTTGGTCTATGAGTTTGAAGGCTGTCAGCCCACCCTCCAGACCTGCAGCAGTCTGTACATGTTAGAGTACTTCTAGGAAGTGATACAGACCAAAGATAGCAAGAGACTCCTTCTGGTGATCATCTGTTGGTTTATTGTGGTTTGGCATATCTTCCTACAGTGCATGGCCTTCTAGGTTTAGATACACCTATAGCTAAGCCATTGCACGGACCCTATATATCCCTGAGCTAACTTCATTTCAGCTCACTTTAGTGCTGCTGGCAAGCAAACTGCAGTAGCCCAAGGCTCAGCATGAGCATAGTCTGCCAAGGGTTTAATTGGTTGTATTGGCCAGTTCTGTAGCTCACAGATAACTCCATGGGTACACTGAGTAAAACATGTGGTTACTGTGGAGCTGGCTGATGTGCACCTCCAAAAGCTGTAGCACTAGCACACGCTTTGATAATTTGTAAGCACAGGCTTATGGCTTGCGAGCACGGGCTTACATCCCTTGATTTCTCACCTGTGTGTACTTCATCGCTAAGATCAGTGACAGCAGTTTTGCCAAGGGTAGCTTGACAAGACCCAGCAGACATTGCTGATTTGAACCAGCTGGACGTGCCTGCAGCTGCCTTTGCAGCCTGTGCCCTGCTCTGAGCCAAGCCAGGGAGTGCAATGGGCAGCTATGTTCAACGTACTACCACTTGGCCTTCAGGGCAGCAGCCCAAGCGGGTCTGTGGACTCCCCATTCTATCTCAGAGCAGCAGCTAATGCTATGCTGGCAAGTGCCAAGCCAGCGCCTGTCACCCTTAGCTCCCTTTGGCCTGTGTTTCAAAACTCTTTCTGCCTTTCTTTTCTTCTCTTTCTTCACACACACACACACACACACACACACACACACACACACACACAGAGGACTGACAATTTCGCCTGAGCAGTTCTCCTATTGGAGATAAATTATGTGTCAGCTTTTGATGGAGTTGTGTCAGCTGAAGCCTAAGTGATGAGACTTAAACCCATTACACGCGGTGTGTACTCCATATTTGAAGCAAACTAGGCCTCCAGAAGCAGAAGTTTGGTGTGTTAACTCCTCCAGCCTCTTTTACTCTTTCATCTGGGTGACAGCACTGTGTGCCTGTGGTCAGTCCCAGCTGCGCACATCCCTAGGGCTTGGGGCACTGAGGGGCTGTGACAACTCTGCTGAGCTCAGGCAGGGTGTTTTGCCCAACTTGTGTCAGAGGTATGTATCAAACTGACCAAGCCCAGAAGTCAGGGCAGTGGATGGGGGAAAAGTGACAAGATGAAGAGTTTACCCTATGTCTCTTGTGACACATGATCTGTGTTTGCCATGAGTCCCCTGACATCTCTATGCATCTTTAAGCAATGTGGAAAGTAGATGTGTGATTAAAACACAAAAACAGAGACATCCAATTATTTGTGGTAGCAGTTTAAATGCTGCAGAATTCATCCCTGTTACTTTGGGCAGCTCTTTCTTGGTACATATCTCCCCAGAAAGGCCCTGCGGCCAAAAGTTACCCGAGAGGAAAGAGAAGGGAGGAGGTATGTCAAAGAAACACCCATGAATTCAGACCAGCTTTCTAAACAGCTAATACTTGAGAAAATAGCCAAAGGTTAAAAACTGCAATAAACCCTGATCAAGGTCAGAATTTACCTCAACATAAATATTTTCTTAATGGAGTCAGAGTTTTTGGTTGAGTGAAGCTTAATAGAAAGTTTTCTATGCAAATGTGATTTTGTAAAGAGAAAAGCAGCAGGAAAAACCCTCAGCCAGTCTAAGTTTAAAATCATGTGTCTTATAGCCCCTTGACATAAGAATTTTATCTAGGCTGAGTGATATGTACATTGCATACAGTGTTTTTAATTCCAGAATAAGAAAAGATTGCCTGACTTTCTGAAAAGAAAGCACATTTATCATGTTTGTGAATGTTGGCTGCTTTGTTTTCAGTATACTTGCCTTCCTTGTCAGCACCCTAGCTAAAATAAAGCAACCCCCAGGCAACTTCCACACACACAGTGGGAAGAACGTATGTTCTTATGTAGGGTCAAACTGAACATTGCACAACTCCATTCACTTTACTTGAATGTGACTCAGACAAATATACATGGTAGGAAGCTTGTATTTGCCTCCATATGTGGGACTTTGGAAACTTTCTTGAATTAGCTACAATTATTTGCCCAGCGTTGGTCCTTGGCTTAGAATGCCTGAATAAAGAAGTAAGATTTTTAATAGTAATTCCTCTGATTTATGGAAGATAGTAAACAGAAATGTTCATTCCATTCCCCTTTTGCTATCCCCATTAATTACACAGATATTAAAGCTACACTAATGCCCCATACCTCCATGCCTAACCTAAACATGAAGATTTAGTCTTGCCATTCAAGTTATTTTTTCAGAACTTTGCACTACCTGAGTAAACACAGAATGAAGGGGGTCCCAAAAGATGAAGAGATTATTTTAGATCCTGCCTGTAAGCATTTCATGCTACTTCATTTCCTGTAGTTGCTTGCAGCTGATTAACATGTTAGAGCAGTTCCTCGTATGTAAAAGATTGCCCAGTTCCCTGTTTCTAGGTCTCCTTTACTTTTGCAAAAGTCGAGGGAAGATGAAAATAAATGAAAAGTCAGGCTGATGCTCTCTGGAAGGGTAACCTTCTTTCCTAGTCAATAAATAGATCCTTGAAATCCTCTTCTGACAGCCTTGGAATTGGGCCTCTAGCACTAATGCCAAAGCTGTGATTTAAAGTCATAGGGTACAACTCTCCCCTCAGATACAGCGATGCAAATCTTTAATTTCAAGGAAGTCATCAACGTGACTTCAGGAGAGCTTTGCTGGGTTGGCTGTGCAGTAGATGAGCTCTGCATCTTGTCCTATGGTCCTCTGAAGTATTAGCATTGCCTTTTGAATCACCACATTTCATTTTCTTATTTATAATTACACCCTTATCACACAGAATTTTGCTCATCTATGAGGACACCACCACCCCCCACCCCCCCCCCAATTCAGTGTGGAAATCTAGAAGCTCAAATCAGCGAGAAAGACTGCTGAGTTTTCCTCCATAATCTGTGACATGCATTCAAAAATGAAGAAGATATTTTTAATTATAATTGACATTTTTTCTCCTGGGTGTCCCAGAGAAGACATTTTTCTTGCTGGAAAAGTAGCATCACTTACAACATTGTCGCACTGGGAGCTTAGTGGAAACAGACCTCTAGGGAGCTTCAAAAAGCATCCATCTGTTAGATTGCAAAATTTAAAATCAGGGAGCTTGATTTTCCCAGCCCTTCTGAAGATTTCTGAGTAAAAGACAATGAAAAAGGACCTTCTTCCCTGCCTGTACCATAAAGCCCTGCCTTGGAGCTGGGCTTTATGGTCAGCTCTGCTCTTGGCAGACAGCTCCACTGGGGGTGCAGCACTGCTCCCAGTCTCCTGGATCCAAATCTGGAGGCTAGGAGCTGTTGCAGCCCCATAGCAAAGCAAACTGTAGCAATGCACCCTGCTCCAATGCCTGTGTTTTCCAAGAGAGGAAACATAGGTTCAAACATAAGTTCAAACTCCTGAAAATGGGGCAGATGGCAGGTTTGTTTGCTATTGCCAAATGCTATAAACTGCCCTCTCTGTCCTCTTGTCCTTCCTTACATCTTCACGCTGCTTAAGTTGTCAAATGTGGTTTAGAGCTATAAGAACATGGTCAGAAAATTCACTAGTTAAGTGCAGAAACACACAGAGTTAAATTAGGAAGTACCATCAGTTCAGCAGAGTGTGACTCTTTCCTGGGGATGTGAATATCAGCACAGCAAAGCACTTTCTGAAGCAGACAAGTTATTAATAAATGCTTTTTAAAAAAATTTTTTAAGAGCTTTGAAAATGAATTTGAGGATTGGGAAAATTTACAGCATTGAAATAACAGCCTTCTGTCCTGGGATTGTCCCTGAGCTCTGGCACAAGCCCTTTCCCTCACTTCTGCCAAATCTGCTGAACCAGCCTATTCAGAGACAATTCTTAGTGCCAGTTACAGCAGAAACAGCACCACATTTCTGTTTTTCTCTGCAAACAAACATTTAAGCCCTCCTGGCAGAACTATCATGCCACAGGGGAAAAAAAGTGCCCTTGGTCATCAGACCTTTCAAGATTTAGTAACTCTGTACCAGGAGCGTAACATCCCCAGCAGGCAACACGATTGACACACATTGTCTCTTGGTGTTATTCTGTTGAGCCAACTCCTGTGAGTTACGAATAACTCTGGGAAGCTTCAGCTCTCATGACCTCGTGTTGAGGAGCCCAGAGTTCCTGTGGAAGAGTCAGAGGATGCTGAAGGCTGGGAGAACTCAAACAGGGCAACAAGGTCAAAGCCCAGCAGTGAGTTTTAGTGCCTCAGACCTTGTGAGATCTCCCCAGCAGCCGAAAAGAGCACTGATTGCTTTTGCAAAGGCCCAGTCTAGGAGAAGCCATGCCTGCTGATGGGTGATACTGGTGGCTTGTAAAAAAGGAAGCTCAGATTGCATACTGTCGATTGCTAACATTGTAATAGTTAAGTAAAACGTTGCTTGGGCAGCACAAAGTGTGTGGTGACTGAAGCTTCAAAAGTCCACACAGAAGCAATGAGATAAATATGAGATAAATGTAATAAATGGTGTAGCAGAATTGGGGTCAGATATGTAGCTTATGTGGATGGTATCTTATCATTTTAGAAACCCGTGCAGCAGAGTTGAAACATAAATATCCTGTATCTACTACCAAAGCAGAAAAAATTACTTTCAACTAGAGTGGGACAAAGTCATGAGCTTGCTGCAAGAAATAAAAATTGTGCCATAGTATGGCCCCCAAAAAAGGAGAGTGTTCCTTCATGGAGAAATCAGTTTCGAGGTTATACCTTTTTTAGCAGTACCCAAGGGAAAAGTAAGCAAACAAACAACATGGCATTACAGAGGACCCAAGCCAGAAGGTAAGGCTGGGCAGAATGTTTCCGGAAAATATATATAGTACATCAAAAGCAGCCAGTCAAATAGGATTTGACTTATGGACTGGTTAAAGCCCAGTTCCCCTTCATGGGTAATATGGAAGCTGCCTATTTACCAAGTTACAGTCAAACTTGTAACCTAACACAAGAAAAAAAATAAATAAACAGAGGTGGAAATCTCGAGGTTGTGAACGCTCTGTCCCTGGCAGTGTTCTTGGATGACATGGTCTAGTGCATGGTGTTCCTGCCCATGGCAGAGGGGTTGGAAGGATCTTAAGGTCCTTTCCAACCCTAACTATTCTATGATTCTATGATTATAAATGTCCAGGTTAGTCAGCTGTTCGATTTGGATGTGTTCACTTGCCTTGCATCACAAAACACATGTATTTTTACTGATTACCTCCATCCACACCACTACATTTGGTTCTTTTGCTGCATTGTTGCATTGATTTCTTCTGCCCAAATCACACTATTGATTTTCCCCCTCCTGTTATGCATTTCTCATGCTTCTCTCAGCTACCCTCTTGATATAATAGGGAAAGTGTAAGATTGAGTGCTCATCTTACAAACACTTATGCATATGAAGAATTTACACACAAGGATAAATCCAAGGCCACTGCTCTGTTGCAGGACCTATGTATGCTCTTATCCATGTGATTTATTTATACAATACAAGGATTACTTGAAAGTATAAAATGAGGATTTTATGCAATCCTTTGCTCTTGTTCTTCATCAAGACAACAGCAAACTGTTCAAGGGTAACTGAGCTTTCAGCTATTCTTCCAAAGCTGTGTTGAAGGGCAGTTTTAGTTAAAGTTATTAACACACAGCAGAAAGTAAGACTTTTCTGCCAAAAATAGACTAGATTTCCAGCTGAGGTCAGGACTTACAGATGAAGCCAGGTTTTAAGAAAAGGGCAGAACAGCACCTGATATATGCTACACTGACTGGATTTTTTTCAGATACTTTGCACCAGAGATGCTGAGGCTGTTGGGAAATTGTCTCCTGACTGGATACAAAAAGCCTTTGGAAATTCTACTTCAAAACAGAATCCATGTACCAGAAATAGATACACATCTTTCACATCCGGTTGGAAAGTTACTATCTACACTTTCTTTGTGGGCAATCATATATCTCTTTTTTTTTTCTTATTTTAAAGTGTGTAACTTTAATTATAAACCCATCAGTTCTTAGTGAAAACCAGAAATTTTACATGTATCAGCATTGGTTTGGGTTTCTGTTTTCTTCAGGTTTTCAGTGAGAAGCTGATTTATTTCACAGAAGAAAGTGTGTACGTTCTTCAGAGTTACTGTAATGTTTAATGAAATGCCATTTAAAGTAATTCTGCATGTGTTGTTTCAAGCAGCGACATTTTAATATAAAGAACTGAATAATTCTGTAACATTTGAAAAATGATAGTCTGAATAGTTTATTGAAACATATTGAGAAAATATGCTCTAAGTTTTTACATGAGATGGTATTACAAATTGTACATGATATTTATTTGTAAGCAATTATTTTGTCAGTAGAAATTATTCCCCTTGAATTATAAACTCACTTTACCTCCCTGAGCTCTGGTGAAGATGAGGAGAAGCTGCTTTAGAGATTTCTCTGTCAAACAAAGTAAGAACCTCTTGAACGACACTTTCTTTCAGTCACTCCTGTTTTGAAGCAAGGGAAAAGGCACATAGAAAATAATCCTACCAAAACAGGAATGGGCAATTTGCGCTGGGAAAACAGTGCTGTCCAAGCATTATTACTGTGCAGTCCACAGGTCCCTTGGATGTTATTTCCTATCAGCTTTACAGTGCTTTCATTCAAAGCCCCCAGAATTTGTAACAAAATGTTGTAGGCATAAGGGAGAGATTTTCCTTTTCATATAAAAACTTCACAGTGACACTATGAAAATAGTAATGTTTAACAATCTTTTATGTGATGCTGAACCTTTGACAGACCTGTTTGTGGCCACCTTAAGGAGGACTTACTAGCTTGGGGAACCAATGGTAGGAGTTCAGCATCACCTTACACTGATCAACCTTTTCAAATTAGTCACAAACCAAGATTTTCAGAAATGTTGGCCTAGAGCTTTCAACCAAGAAAGGCAGTAGCAGCCTTGCCCTTAGAAGAAAGAAGTTAAGGTGATTCTTCTTGATTGCAGTGCAACTCATTCCCTGTGCACAGCAATTACCTGTAACACAATAACCGATACCTGCTACCATGAAAGTGCTTCTTGGTGGGACTGACAAAATCTGTATAACCCAGAATGCCAGATCAGTTCTTTTCGGGTATTTGGTGGAGCTATAGTGTTGCATTCAGAGGATACCTCTGCTCATATGGAAGTTATGCTGACTGAAGCAAAGAAAAAACATCACAAGCACTCGGACAGACCCGCAGGCAGAATCCCCTCTCATGGATGTCCCCTGTAGCCCACCTTCCTGGTCTCGAGTGGGTGCTGCTCCCCTCAGTGTACCCCAGGATGTGCTCCTCCACTACCACAACCTGGTATCATAACCCAGAGGAGAAGGCCTTTGCTTCTGGGACAGGGAGTCATATTTTGAGGTCTTTCACTACCAAGGACAGCTGAGGGGGTGGGAGGGGGGCAGGGTTGGCAGTAGGCTTCCCTGGAGTGGAAATAAATGTAATCATGCAGATGGTGGCAGGGTCCACCATGTGGGCTATTGTTGAAGAGCATGACAGACCAAGCCATGTGCACAAAATTAATCTAAAAGCTCCTTTTCCGGGTAGCTTTTATCTCAAGGTGAGTTTTCTGCTTGGCGTTTTCCCAGAGTTCTCTCGTATACTGAAGGTAGCCGGCACAATCATTATTGTGTTCATTATTGCAGGGCTGTAGCTGACTATGAACATCTAAGCAGTTTCTCAAAGGAAGTCTGGAGTATAAGAAATACGTAAAACAAACTGTATTTTAAGCTGCTATTTGAAAAAGTTCTGAAGGCGGCTTTTGTTTGTTTCTCCCTCTTAACCTCTCTTAAAGAGTTTGTAATATCCCTCCAAAGGCACTGCAAATTAGCTGCATCAGCAAATAATCCACACTGCTGGAAGATATCGACTGTCTACTTCACACCTGCGTGACCAAACCATGGCCATTTATTATTCTGTTATTTTCAACCCCCAACTTCTTTAGTTAGCAAGTGCAAACCACTGCTTTCTAGATTTTAAAATCAATTGATAAATAGCATTCCTTTATCTCCAAGGAATCAATGCACAATTACTTTGAACTGTTTCAAGAAAATAGGATTTTTGAGATACTATACCCTTTCTTTACTCCATTCAACAAGCTTGATTTAAAAGGCGGAAAGAAACACAAATAGCAATGTGGAATTACAGAAATGAAGTACAGTCGAAATATTTTGTGAAACTGCGATCTTGATTATTAATCCCAGATTTTTCTTTCCTTTGGTCCCAGACTCCTGTTTCCCCAGGAAGAGGTTCCAGGCTTTAGGGTGTGCTTTGAATCTTAATGTGTATATAGTATGGTATTTACTGTGCATCACCTGTGAAGAATTTCAAAAGAAATGAATCCAGCAAAGCAAGAAGTTTTAAATTTCATGTGCACAAAATCTCAGGCTCAGAATGACTGGCATAATGTGTGAATTTACTTGCATGCAGGATGTCTGACTGTCTCTCAAGCCATCTATGTTTTCAAAACAGGAATAAAGAACTGCAATGCAGGGTCCATCAGTCAGCCAGTGCGTAACATTATAGCTGTGTGTTCAGCGGCTGCAGAAGAAGCTAAGAAAACATTACTTTAGCAAGGTAGTTACATTTGGCTGATGGACCCAGTGTAACTGGAATTTGATTCCATAGGAAAATCAATATGCATAGGCCTATGCCTGACTATTGTAAGAAATAACACTTTAAAATAACTTTACAAATTATGAAGTGTAATGACATAACACACTTAAGGAAAAGATACTTTTCTTTTCTTGGTTTTACAATTAAGCTACTTTGAGGTAACTTGACATTGATAGAATGGGCTTACCAGAAAGGATGTGTTGTGTGTCTTTGTAGCACATCTTCCCCCTTGCAAGTCTAACTTTAGAGGATGCACAGGAATTAATTGAGCTGCTTTCTTTAAAAGGTCTTGTCTAGAACAGAGAAACTTTCCAGGGACTGCTCTTAAAAACAGTATTTGAGTGTTTCAAAAGAAAGACAGAATGAAACTGTAACAGATGAAAAGGTAAATTCTGCTTAAGGAGAAATTGCTTTATTTTTTTTGTTTTAGTTAAGGACTCTGTCTAGAATCATGACCCTTTTTCAGTACATGACCCAAACTCTTCATTATTGTTTTTGATAATTACCCAGGGAAGCAGCCATGGTGAAACCTAGAAAAATGGTAGACATAAAGATCAGGAACATAAAAGTGGAAGAATTTTAAGTGCAGAGAATTAGGAAGCTATTAAAGGAGAGGATGCACAGAATAAAAGGGAATATGTCTGGGGAGCCATGATTATGATTTTATTAGGCCTGAGAGTTAAATACAAGTGAAAACCTAAGAGAAAATTCAGAACAATTGAATTTGAAGATCCACTTTTATAGATAACTGAGATGGAAGTGGCTCAAGGGCCACAATCTGTGATCCCAGGGGACACCTGGACTTGCAAACAACCTCAGGCCTCTATCCTGATGCAACCAGGGCACCGATGGCTAAAATGTGTTTTTTCCCATACCACTTGGAGTAGTAGGGTGGGGTATTGCACTTCTGACTGTGATTGTCTCCAGGGAACAGGGTTTTTGTAAGGAAGGAAGGCAAGGACAGGATAAAGTCAAACAGACTGCAAGTGCACAAAGCTCTCCCTCAGACTGGTGAGACTGTCTTAAGACAAAGACTGAGAGGGATGAAAATTTACCTCAGTCAGGGCAGATAACATTGGGAAAGCAGCAAGTTCCCCATAAAATCCCTAGGGCAAGGTGCTGAAAGAAAAACATTCAGACTGATGGGAAAGGTGATACAGCGGAGGAATATAAAGCAATGCCCCAGACTGCAGGTCTGGGCCTTTGTCTTAGATCAGATTGCGAGTATTTTTCCTCCATTTAATGCTAAGAAATACAAAAACTCAGGAAGCTGGCTACACCTGGGAGCAGTCAGGCAAAGGACATGGTAAGGCCATTGCTCCCTGCTGGCTCTTCTGGCTGTGTGTCTTCCCCTGTACTCTGACAACCTAGATCTGTGCCACCTATGTGACAGGAAGGAAACGCTGCTTCCAGCTTTGCCTTGTAAGCCTTTCCTATACAGGCATGTAAGAAATTCCTTCATTACTCCTCATGGGAAGGAAAATGAAGAAATCCTTCCAAGCACTGAAACCTACCAAGTTTGCAAGTACCATTCAGACCTCAGAAGCCTGAAGTAAATGAACAAAGGATCTTCAAATGATTTAAAACAACAATTGCTGGGATTAGTGTGAAAGTGGCAGAATAGAAAGGTAAAGATGAAGTTGATAAAGGCAGTTAAATTTATAAATAGTAAAGGTATGGGCAATAAAATTAGGATAAACAAAAAGAAATTCTTTAAAACCATGAGAAATCATCAGCAACTAATGAGTCTTCGAGGCATGACAATGGAAAAGTACAGATGAAGCTGATATTGCTCAGAAAGCTTTTTGTTTCATTGTTACAATAGAAGCTGAAGGTCATTTTCTGGTGATTGAGATATATTTTCTTTGGGGAGAAAGAAAAATGTTAAAAGGCTTCATGATTATACTGGAACAGATAATTGGGCGATAAGAAGTCATACAGGTTGACAAGGCACTGGGAGAAGAAGTTTTCCAGGCCCAGCAAAATAGGCTGAGACAGAGACAAGAATTTGTGGGCTGGAGCAGGGGAGAGGATTTTATTATGTTCTATGGTGCAATTGCAATACACCGGGACCGCAGCTTTATTGCCAAAACAACTGTTTCCAAAACACCTGCATAGGAAGAGGGCACACAGGAGACCTGGGACTTCCATATCAAAAGTGGAATCCAAATGGATGCATTAAGATACTTCGTATAGCACTAGGTCTTGGTATTTCTCAGCCAGGCCTTGGAGCTTTTATTCACGTGGTGGCTTGTTGCTGAGACAGCACACTACATCAGCAAAGGATGGTAGTGTAAATCAGCTCCAGATGGAATTGGTGGAAATCAGGATCAAAGTAGAGTCCTTTAGTTTAAGTTGGCATTAGGCTATGCAGGTAATAATTAATTTATTCATATTTCCTTTCACAATGCTAGCTGATTCTCTGACATTTTAGTCTCTAAATATTCCGGTAACAGTTATATTCATTAACTAATTAATGACTAATCATCCAATGTCAAGAAAGACAGACTGTAATGTCTAAATGACCAACTTGGAGGACGTATTTCAGAGTTCAATTCTGATTCCAGCATTTCTCCTTGAGTGGCTTAAGGCAAGCTGTTTGCCCTCTGAAAGACCTCCTAATGCCTGATACAAGAAAGTTCCTTCCTCTTCTGATACAGCTGTAACTCTAACTGCACTCGTATTAGTTTGTCTGGTCTGGTCAGGATGCTTGTTTTGCTCCAAGCCAAATTGAATTTCCCCTCGCTAATGTTAACAGCCATTTCTCTTGTCCTACTCTAGACAAATTTAACGCATCACTCCTGGGACTAACTCAATGTCAATGGGCAGAGGCCAACTGGTAGTCCCTGTGGACATGAGAAAAAGCATAAAAGCCTGTACAGGAAGACACAGTCATTTCTTACGGCCTACTCCTCAGCCTATTCTGAAAGATGTCAGGAAGCCCACTGTCCTACAGGCCTGTTTTGTCAAGGCAGGATCAGCTTCATACTCTTCTGTTTAGTCTCAAATAAATTACAACAGGCTATTTTGGAATAACTTATGCCATGAGGCTTCCTATTTTATTTTCACCTCCAAACTTGAAAAAAGGCTTTATTTTTGTGTCCTGAGAGCATCTACAAGGAAATCACAGATTCCCATAGATGACGTTCATTCCTATAAGAATTGCTGATTATGTTGAGCTGTATGTCTACTCAGCCTCACTGACTAGATGCCACAAGGTGTTCTTCAACAGGTGAAAAATCACAAGCTTCATTGGAGCTGTACCTATTTATACCCCAGTGACTGGAAATCAGTTCTGATTTCCATTCACATGTTCTTTCTCAGCATGTGTCAGGGCAGGACAGATAGTCTTCTGCTCTCATGGTGATGATTTCCTAAACTCCTTGTGGGAGGAGAAGGTTGCCTCTGAAAACTACATGCTTTGTAAAAATTCAGATCAAGCTATAGTCTGAATTTTCCTCTCATGAATCTGAACATTGCATGCAAGCTCACCTGAAAGTTTTCTGTTCCAGCAGTCTCACTGCTTTACCAAGTATTGCTCTCTAGGTATGGTACCTGAGCACAGTGCCCAGTTTTCACAAGTGCCAATCTCTTTCCATTCCTGTTATCTTTGTGGGTGCACTGCAAAAACCAGGCCAATTTCACACCTACAGTTAGCTGCAGTGGTTTAAGTAGTATCTACAGGAAAGTGTAGACTATGTGGCTATAAGATGTCATCACAAGTGACCACTTGATTTAAAGAATTGCAGAACAACCAATAAGCCACCAATCAAATCTTCTGTGACAGAGATCTTCTAAATAGACCTTTTCTATGCACTGCTGTAATACATGTGCTCTCACTTGTCACTTACTGTCACAATGGAGAGCTCTGAGGTGTGAAGGAGAGAAGGGAACAGCTTCTTGTAAGGAGCATTATAGGAAGCAGTTTCAATAAGTTAACTGCATTATGCAGAGGCTCAGGTTAGAGGCTGCTGATCCATTAGATCTCAAACACTGCTTGCATTTTGGGTCTGACTGGTACCTCCTTAACAGATAGTATCAAGATTAATGCAGACTAAAAAATATCTGAAGGCATGGCATGGAGCAACCTGATCCAGAGTCAAAATCTTCTAAATATCAAAGGCAATTTTACATGGTTTAAATATTGACAAAGAAGGCGTTTATTAATGTTGATTACTTGTGCCACAAATAACAGCTAAGGCTAGCAAAAAGATCATGTTTCTTTTATAAGAATAATTGTCCTTTCTGGAGGAAAGCAGGCATGGATTGTTTACACACTGGGAGGAAAAATCAAGCCAAAACAAACTTATCCTATGCTGTTATGTCCATTGCACTGAGACAGTACTTTCTAATGAGTCTATAGCTCAACCTGTAATGATGGGTATCTATTTTCTTTTATCTCGACATGACAGACCTGGCATGGTAATATCTGTCAATTAGTCTCACTTCACTGGGCCTTAACTTAAGCAGTTTACAGTAAAATGCAGGTTTGAGTATGTCACTGCCTTTTCCTGTTACTTATACAAATGACTGGTGGAGAAAACATTAAAATACCAAATCACCTGTTGCAAAGGGCTGCATCATCAGCTTATGAATCCTATTTAGCACTGCTAAATTATAGAACAGCACCACTAAAGAATGTGTTACTGGCTGATATTTTGTTAAACAGAAAACCAAAAGCAAAATGTTTGCACAGTTAGAAACTAATGTTAGATTCAACAGATTATATTGCAAATATATAAAGATATAACAGAGCTTTGGTAGATCTGATTTGATTTATCTAACAGGTACCCAACAAATAAGAACAAAAGCCTGGTTAGAGCTATTTACAGCAACCATCACTCCATGAAAATACTGCTGGCTGTATGCCTTGGATGTTTGTCAGCCCCATAGTAGGAAGGGGCAGGGGATGTGCACTGGTCACCTCTTCCCAAGAATTTGTCCCCGTGAGAGCAGTACATGGACTAGAAAAAAGGCCGCACACTCTGACAGGTACATGGTCTGGCTGATGAGGGACCCAGGCCACGCTGTGTGTAGGGTGCTATACACCTACTGTTAGTGTAGACACAGCCAGCAAAGACCAACTCTTCTTCACTACAGCACAGGGCACCCAGAGATTGTTGAAACTCAGTGTAAGTTTTACTCAGCACACTTCTGGAAGGGGTCTGAAACTGTGTGCTGTAAATTTATTTATTTAAATCACCACTAAGCTTTACTGTGAGACAAAAAATGATGAAAAGCATTGCCTTTAGGAAATCCCACTTGGAAGCAGGTTTTGTGCTGTGCAAAGACTTGCATGAGGTTGCAGCACCCCAGGCACTGACTGAAGCATGCCTCTGTCCCTTGCCTCTTGGGTGATTCCTGAATGTGAGCCAGGGACGCCTGGGCCAGGAGCATGGGAGTGCTGCAGGTCTTGCCAGGGCAGGCAGCCTCACATTCTCTAAAAAGGAAGGACAAGTCCATGAGCACAGGCCAGAGCAGACGGCGGAGGTGCAATGCCACAAAAATGATCGGAAGGATGGCAAGAGCTGGGGTTGTTCAGCCTGGAGAAGAGAAGACTCTAGGGAGACCTTATTGTGGAATTTCAGCTCTTAAAAGTGGCCTATAAGAAAGATGGGGAGAGACCCTTTAGCGGGGCCTCTTGGAATAGGATGAGGGGTAATGATTTTAAACTAAAAGAGGGGAGATTCAGGCTACACGTGAAGAAGAGATTCTTTACAATGAAGATGGTAAAATACTGGCACAGGTTGCCCAGAGAGGTGGTGGATGAGCCATCCCTGGAGACTTTCAAGGCCAGGCTGGATGTGGTTCTGGGTGACCTGATTTGGTTGAACTTGTCCCTGCCCATGGCAAAGAGATTGGACTAGATGAGCTCTGAAGGTCCCTTCACACTATTCTGTGATTCCTGCTCAGCACACACCACAGGAAAGGCTAGGGCCTAATAGCAGAGCCGTAACACTGACTATGCATGAGGTGCTGGCAAAGCTGCACACCAAGGTGTAATAAACAGAAAAACAAGCTTTCCACTCTGCTTTTTCCTGTTGGCTATAAGTGCTACCTGTCAAAATGGCAGGTAAAGCCATTTCAGACAGAAATGTAATTTACTGTTTGAAGGTGTCCCTTTGAGCCTGCAAACACCCTGGGGCAAGGATTATGGTTTTGATCTGACACATTAACCAAATGTAAAGCATTGAGCTTTACAACCCACAATATCATAAAAGAAAAAGAATAATGGTAATATCACCACTCCACACCCCCCTCAGAAAATGTATCTTGCTGTTACAAAGCTCTTTGCTTGCAAGAAGAAAGCTATTTATAGTTTGAAACAGATTTGCAATCATGTGTGATAGAGAAGGAAACCAAGAAGAAATATGCAAACCAAAAAAAGCAATGGCAAAAATTTGCATAGTTCTTTAAAGTTTTCTTCAAAAGCTTCTACAAAATGTAACCATCTGTTTTTTTTAAAGAATATCCTATGGGGGTAGCAGGGACTTCTCCCTCTTTTCCCTTCTCCTTGTTTTTTTTTCTGAAACAACAAGCTCTACCTGTGGAACTGTCTCTCTCTTTAGCAGGGAAATGTGTGTAATCATAAACTATTAGAGACAGACATCTGCATAGTAACCTGTACTGCTGTATTCAATTACTCAGTAAGTATTTTAAAGCAGTTCGAATGTGCCAATTTACCTCATGATGAAAATGTTTGTCAGAATATTATGTTTTATTCTAAGCACCTGCTATTTAATATGTGAGAGAGCTGGAAGTGTAATAAGGAAAGAGGAAAATATGTGCTTGCAGCTCAAACATGAGCTGTAAAGGCAATTCTGGGGTGAAAAGTGATACAGCTGAATGGAGACTAGACCATTTTTCCTCCACTTGTAAACTAGGCACAGAATGGCAAGCCAATTCCCAGCAGTCAAATGCTACAGGCGTAGCCATTACCGAGGCTCATTAATCTTTCAATCTGTGTCTTTATTTGGGAAAAATCATGCAAAAAACCAAAACCCAAAGCCTTTCTGTTGCCCATGTGACCCAGCTCTGTGGCTGGCACATTGTCAGAGGGCCTAGGGAGCCCAGAGACTGCCCAGCTCCGCAGGGAGCCCCAGCCTGAGGCTGAGCTGAAATACAGTGTGAGGAGATACCATGGGCATCCGCCATGTGACACCTCTGCAGAAGTTCTCCTTAAATCAAATGTAGCTTTGAAAGCGCAAAGTCCTCTCCCATTCCTATGCCAAGGCGGTCAACTGAGCAGCTGGACAGGCAGTTCACAGCATCTTAGCCAAGCTGGGTTTTAAATCAACTGTCTGAAGCTGTCTGGGTTTTCCATCAGTGAGGATGGACCTGGAGTACTGCATGTGGGGCAGGTGATATGTGTGAAAACCCAAAGTGTCTGGCTGCCATTCACTTTATACCACCAGCCTTCTCCTGCTGATGGTCCAGGAAGGACTGTGCTGTGGTAGTAATGCGGAAAAATCATCCACTGTTTTGATTTTGCCCCCAGTATTACTGTATAGTAGCTTGAGTGAGCATCTTGAATAGATTGGTAAATAAGTGTTCAAAGACACCTAGATGGGCTTTAAAATGAGACTTTCAGATTTGGATACTGAAAACTAGACTTCTGAACCCATCTTGAATCATGTAGACAAATTGTCTTGGTTCCAGACAGTCTGAGCAGTAGATGATTCCCAAAGTCAGGCTGTTAGTTTAGGTGCTTACTTTTGCGTTTGGGAGCTAATCCTAGGCATCCATTTTTTCAACTCCTGGCATAACTCTATAGAATCCACATGAAGGCTCTGATGGATTTTTCCAGCTGTTCCCTGCCTGGAACAAATCATAAGCTTAAGCTAGCTTTTCTGCTAGGTGAATTGATGGAAATTCGCAGTTTCACAGGCTGAACGTCCTGTGAAAATGCAGAAGAGATACAGTGAGACAGCCTGCCAGGGAAAGGTAGCTGGCAGAGTCCTGCCTTAGCACACAGAATCCAGCTGCTCAAAATGCATAAGATGTATCCTGCAGGATGTCACACTGGATGCCTACAGTGACAAGATAATGTGACACACAGGGCTGTCGGTGAGCAGATACACTGAATGCTAATAAGGCCTGCTTCTATTCCCAGTTGAAGACAGCCATAGTTTTGCTTTAAATTTTAGCAGTAGATGGAAAACAGTGAGATTATGGAAGGTGATACCGCAAGAAGGGCATTGTGATTCAGATGGTGCAGTTGCCCAGGGTCAGCGCTGCTCTTTCAGGTTTGCACTGCAACTCCAGTCAGCTGGAAAAACACAGTATTCAGGGGCAGCATCTGAGCTGGAATCTGCACGTCAGGTTCAGCCTTCATCCTGCTCTCTCCAGCAGCCGCTGAAGCCCTGCTTAGAGCCTCTTCTGGAGGTATCCGAGGTGACTGTTTCCTAAGGTCACAGCAGGGAAAATACTGAGCAAGCAGCTTTGCTCCTGCTCACAGAGAGGAGCTTTTCTGCAGGGGAGCTGGCTGACCTCTCCTCCACCTTAATCCAAGGAGGAGCATGGAGGCCCCAGCTCTCCCCAGGCCAGCTCCTTCCTCCCAGGTAAAGTAGCTGCCATTCAAAAGAGTTCTCCACTCTTCTCGCAGGAGCCTGCATCCACACTGGTCCTCCTCTCCTGTCTCCAGGACAAGGCCAGTGGCATCCTTCCCTCTCTCCAGCTGCAACTAAGCAAGCACAGGTCTTTTCCAAGCAAACTTTCATCCAGCCTCCTTCAGCTCATTCAGCTAGCACCTATGGTGTAGCATGGGTTGGGGAAGTTATGCCTGAGAAGGGAGGGGTTTTATCTCAGCTGTACTGCTTAGTACCCTGAGCAGACAGCCCTGCACAGACCACAAGCTATGTTGGTAAGAAAGGAGGTCTTACTCTCTCTATCTGCCTGCCTGGGCTCTGTGGAGGAAAGGTGACAGCATTGGGCTGAGGGGTTGCTGGGGGACTATGTGAAGGACCCCTTCAGCTCATGCTCTGTCAACTTTACCAAGTGGGTAGTTCATTTGTGCTAGGTCCTGAGCAGCTGGTAGACGAAGTAGGCTGGGAACCCTTCCTCCAACTCTTCCTGCTGGAAAATGTGTTTGTGATTTAAAGTTCTCTTGTTTCCACACCCTCACTCCTCTAAACCTTCAATATAAGAAACACACACACACACACACACAAAAAAAAAAAAAGGAAACCTCCTTTTTGCATTTTCCTCTAATTTTTCACAGGGTACATATATTTTGGCCCAGTCTAGCTGATGGATCTCCCTCAGTACACTTCAGAATATTGCCAAGAACATCTGTAGCAGTGGGTGGATACTGCTCCACTGTATTTTACTGACATCTAGAAATTTGGGAACAGGGTGTTGGAATAACATTTACAGAGAAAGAATCAAATGAGCTAAGGATTTAAACATTTATTTTACCCATAGTACCCTTCTCCTAACACCTTCCCCAATTGATAGGACTATGGAACACAAAAGGAACTAGTCCAATACTCAATTTAAATCATTCCACAGTTCAACTAAAAGGCCTCTATCAGACAAGCAGAGCAGTTACACTTGTAATAAGGAAAAGGAGTTCACAAAAATGGGATAGGACAAAAGCAACATAAATCCTCATGGATTAACATCAAAGATCGTTTCATGAATTAGCCACTCTCTTAGTAAGATAAAATTTGTCCATTATTATAGAAGTAAACTATTCAACATCTTAGTCTTTGTCAGTAATCTAACTTCTAGCCACAATGACAAATACCAGATAACTGATAGATTACTAGGCACTTTATATATGTGGCAATAACTGCATCAAACCATGAAATAACATTCCAGCAGCATCCCTAGCAGTGGTTGTAGCCATTAAATTTATTAAAAATTAGTAGGCCAGTTGATCGTATCCAACCGATTTAATTGTCTATTCCTCCCATATAATCTGAGGCTTCATACCAAAGCTCGTCACACAGAACAGTCAGAGAGAAGCCCTGAAGACAAGCTTCAAAGTTTAGGTTTCCTTTCTGCTTGCTTTATTCCCAAGTGTAAGTGAGCACATTTTTTCCATTAGAGTTTTTATCTCTTCTTTGCTCTCTCTTCCCTATTTCTTGCCCTAGCTAGCCTCTGCTTTTTCTCCTTTCTTTTAATTTTTGGTCCTCTGTCCTTTCTTTCCCATATGATGTTTGTTGTTACAGCACACAGGCAGCTTTGTCAAACAAATAGGCTTCACCTTCCAGGTGAGGATCATAAGGTATATGTCTTTTGAGATTTTTGACAAGGATACCAGATCTCCAACCCCAGCTGATGAGACAGGTTAGCTCCCTGCATTAGGTCTTAATTCATCCTTGGGACCAACAGCTTCACATACCCTCTTCACAGGGAGAAACATGTCCTGTAGGACATTGAAGACCTGCTCCCTGAGAAAATTAGGAAACCAGGACAGTCTGAAGCTGACCTGGTTTGATATAGTGGGACAACAGAGAGCATGAGCAACTGTTTCTCATGAGGGGTTGAATTGCTGGCAGTGAACTGAAGCAAAAATGTCCAGCATGATGAAAGACTGACAAATTGGGTCTCTGTAGTACAAACCATCACAGAGATGTGAGGTGAGGTATCATTCCCTTTGCAAAAAGCCTGCAAAAGAGTCATACCCTGAGGGCTTTGGAGAAGTGAGCAGTAAATAAGGGAGACAGCTGTTCCCCAGACCCACTAGGCAGCCAGTGAAGGGCAGCCCTGCAGGTAGAGACACCCTGTGGCTATCTGTGATGCCTTGAGCCTAGCACCACCAGTAAGTCAGTCCCTGCACATCCCACTTGCCCAGGATACCTGAGAACAGGTGCAGCCCAGAGGCTCTTTGAGGCAGCCAGCGTGGGGAAAACCCTCTGGCTCTGTGCAAAGGGAGAGCTTGAGGAACAGGTTTTGAAGCAGCGGATGAGGGCTGCAAGGATGTGTTTCCTACTTCACCGTTGGGAGGTTGCTGCCAAGAGCCTCTGGTTGTCAGCCACTGACCTGACCTACATTGTTAATGCCAATAACCAGCTAGTGAGTAAGGAGGGCTGCTAGTACACAAATCTGATTAGATGGAAGTTATTTTTTCTCCCTGCTCTGTGCCGAGAAAATTCCCGTGTTTGAAGAAGTCGCTACATGGGGGAGGATGAGGCATTAAGACTGTTTGCCTGTGCTGAAATAGCAGCAGCTCTGCCCTGCTCAGCTGCATCAACACTGTAGCCCTAAAAGATCTGCCACAGGTCCCATAAGGACTCTTGCAGGAGAGGAGCTGCTCCAGCCAGCTCTCCTTGAACTGCTCCTGGCCAGAATGAGTTCAGGAAGGAGCAGAGACAGGTTAAGCATAAATCAGGTTGTGCCTGTGTGTCTGTATGGGACCTCCTGCAAGGGGACTGAGGTGACATACCTGCAGCACACCTGCCTCTCTCACTGCAGCATTATGCTGCCCAGGCCTTGCTCAGCCCCTATGTGAAGAAGAGGGCAGAGGTTTAGCCTGAGGGTTGCTGTGTGCTTCCCTGCCTAACTGAAGGGGAATCAAGGCAGTAGCTGTGTCACCCTTCCACCCACCTTAACAGCAGATCATACATTAGTGGCTACCCAAGCATTTGCAGCTGTCTGTAGCAGCACTGAGGATGCAGATGACTGCTTCAGGGATACAAAAGGATGATTTCTGATGGCAGTGGAGACTGCTGTGGCGCCTGGGGAAAACATGTTATCACACTGCATAGGCAGCCAGCAGGGAAACAGAAATTTTCCTCCACCTTCTACATCTCCTCACCCATCCACCCTTTTTTTTCATTCATTACCAGAAAGATTTCAACTGCAATTTAAAAAAAAATTATAAACATTTAATTGTGCTGGAGTCCTCATGCTGATGTGGAGTCCTCATGCTGATGTCATCCTGGTTGTCATGGATACGGGCGAACATGCTGCTTGAGTGCCACATCAGCGTGAAAGGAGGATGAGAGAATGGAAGGGGGGACCTGGGGAGAAACCTGAGGTTCAGAATGGGTGAGCAGGAGCAGCTGCTCTCACCAGGTGAGTGTGACTGCAAGAGATTTAACAAAGATATTGAGGTTACAGCACTGCATTAGTGCTCTTCAGTGTAAGGTGGGAAGGCAGGCAGCTCCCCGATATTAAACACAATAATAAAAGTCCCCCCTAGACAACTAATCATTGAGAGAAAAGCCCAGGTTGACACACCTCCATGTGCACAGTAATTAGAAAGACAAGAAAGTCTTTCTTTTGGTTCTTTCTGTCTGGTAAGTAAGGAGGGAGTAGCAGAAGGGAAATCATGGGAAAAAGACAGAAAAATATGTATGCTCATAGGAGTATGTGTGGCTTTATGTATGCAAAAGTCCAACTCTATGTACCTGGAGGAGATAAACTGTGGGACTAGGGATCTCTTCATGTGCATCCATATAAGACTCTCTAAAGAACTTTCCAAGTAACAAGAATAATAGTAAAAATAATAAAGGAGTCCCACCTAACAGAGTTGCAGAAGTAGTTCCTCTGCCTGTTCCCATTTCTCTTCTCTTCATCTTCTTCTCTTGCTGGGAAAGAAATTAAAATGCTTTTTTCATGCAATATCTCTAGCACTCTTTTGTGTAATAATCCTCTTTCTGTGAAAGAGGCAGGTCAGCAATAGCTGCAGGCTCCTGCACAATCACTGCTCATCTCATAAAAATCCCCAGCTTTCCCTGGGATTTTCCAGCCACAACGTATTAAGCATTTGCCTGTGACAAGAAGCCAGCCTGGGGGAGGGGCTCTTTCAGATGATGCCTGGGCAAATTTTTATTTATTTACTGACTGGTTGCATCGATTCTTTGTAATGGAGAAACTAGATTTTAAAAAATGATATGTTGGCTTTGAATTAGTCTTAATAGGCAGTTATGGCTCAATACACTCTTTAGCTTTTAGTCTAGATTTATTATTCCAAATAAAAATCTAGTTTAAATTGGAGAAGAAAGCATGGAGTGTGCTTTCCCTATCTTACTCCCCTCCTTTAACACCTAACTAAAGGTGTGATTTGCCAAGATTCAAAGGAAGGTCAAACACTGGTCTCTAATATATGAATACCAGAACAGTGAGTTACAGCTAAGCTTTGCACCACGCCTGACTGCAAATTAAACAAGGATTTAATATTTCCTGTCAGAAAATTCCTATTCATTTCAATCTAAATTATGGGTTTCAGGAAAAGTATTTGCTCAGAACAGTGACACAGAACTTTTGAAATTGTGAAAAAGCATTTTTCTTGTAATTATGTAACCAGAACTCTATTTTCTGAGGTTCAAAGCAGGGTTGCATTGCAGTTTAGGCTAACTAGAAGGCGCACGCCTATACAAAGATACAGTTGCAATCAACAAGTGAAAGTTTTCACTTGCATGAATTGATTGCCCTGTCTCCTCACCTTTTTAATTTTCAGTTTTTTAGGAAATGTTAGAACACAGATTTTATTTTTTTTTCTTCACTTTATTTTTGGCTGAGCCTGCTGCATTTTATATAACCACAAGTATAAAAAAACAAGCTGTCAGCAAGATATTTTTTTTCCCTCTGGTGTGCCATCTTGAAACAACCTCATTGTGGTGATCACCACCAAACTCTAGATGTGACCGGCTTTTTTAGACACCTTTGCACAGACCTCTGATTTCCCACCATGATGTGTGCCACTTCTTCCTTGGTGTGACTGTGTGCCATGCCAGCCGAGCTGTGCCGGCAGGCGGGTGGGCTGCAGGGGGGAGCCCAGTGGCCTATCCATGACAGGATGGGGGGCAGCCAGACTGCCAAAACCCACCCTGCCCTGTGGGGTCCACCTGCCGCCCCAGAAAGCAATTGGTACAATCTCAGAGGTTGTGCCTATGCTCCTCTCCTTCTCAGCTCCCAGGTGCAAGCCCCTATAAACTTTTTATCTAAGATTTATGGGGGCAGATGCTGGCTGAGGTATGACTGAGGTTGTTGAGCATCCTCTCATTATCTCATACCTGCTTCAGTTTCAAACAACATTTTTCTTTTCAGCTCTGTTTCTCTCAATTTGGCCACAGTATGAGCTATAATCCTCCATCCTACTTAGTTAAATCAATGAAGACGCATGAATTTGGGGAATGGAAATAATACATTAACTTCAAAAACAGGAATTGACCATATCTTGGTGGAGGATGCACATGATGCCTCCTGAAGGGGGAGGTTCACAGAGACAGAGATCCCTTCTGGCATAAGCTCACCCAGTCAGGACTGCATCTTCAAGGGCTCACACCTAATCTCAGCCAAGGCCAGGCTCTGGTTTAAAGCACTGCGTCCTGCACAAAGCCAAGGGTGTGTCTGAGCCCGCACAGACCTCACCCTGGTGGGAAGAGTCAAAGCAGAGTTTTAACTTAGCAGGGATCTGGTGCTTGATATCCACTGGGTTTCCAAGCCTGCCCAAGAGTGTACGGCCACTGGGAGCAGCCAGGTATTTGCTTTTGCACAAGGCTGGAGATCCTGGCAAGTCCCCACTAGCGTCTGGCCGCAGCCACCCTCCTCTAAAACCAGAAGGTGCCAATGAAGCATGGGAACTTGAACTGCCTTACTGGGGGTTTTGGGGCCAAAAAAAATGAAGTGGCAGAGTTTGGCCTCCATAAATAAAATCTGCTTCAAGATCCTTTGTTTCTTCTTGTTGTTTCCCTCCCCTACCACCACTCCCCACCCCTTTCTTTTTCTTTCCATAAGCTTTTTAACTTAGAGCACAAAGAAAATATTTTGCCGTACCATAAATAATAGTGGGGTTTTAAACTCGTGCTTTTCCTCCACTGTGTATAGCACAACAGACTGTGAATAAGTCTATTTCAAACCATATATTAAAAACACATTGTCATTTTAAGTCACATATGTGCCTAAAAATGTTTGATACCCTATTGTCACAAGCAACACCTGCAACCTGCTAGAAATTAATGGGGTAAGAGGATGCAAAACAAATCTCTCTAGTTCAGTGAGCGTTTGACAGACGCCTTGGGTGGGATTTATTGCATATCACTTAAGATCTCCACAGCTGAGCTAGTCACCATGGGCTCTATGTAAATGAAAGCGAGAGAGATATAGGTCCATTTAAGGAGCAGCCCGTGTACTTGCTCTGTTTGAGCATCTCAGTTAGGATGACATGAACTCACCAGGTGTATTGACTGGATTCCACTGACTGCAGGTGGTGTCCAGGGGGAGTAGACAGAGGCCTGGGCTAGACGCCTGGGCTGGATTCTGATTCTTCGTATGCAGTATTGCTTCCCCATCCAGGCAGTTTTCCAGTCATTTCTTTTCAGTACAATCTTGCAACAAACCCTTATGTAAGAAAAAAATTTATATTGAAACAAGAAGATGCTAATACTATAAAGATCACTGGGGGAGTACAGCCGCATACCTTTTAATGCACCAAAACCAGCTAATGTTGAAATTGTGATCATTCCTTTGTAGTTATGTTGTCAAACCTCCCAAACTTTGCTTTTTTCAAAGCTTATTATGTGTCATGAGAATGTCTGCAGATGTCCAGCACGTTATGCATGTAGTCTATTTCTTAAAAAAAAAAAAAAGGAAAGCCAATATGATAAAACAAATTTAACTTTTGACTATGTTGGCTATTGGTGCATGCATCTCTGCATATTTGGACATGTAACCTTAATTAGTAAAATCCTGGCTTCAGACTCGAAGGAGTCATTGTGTTATGCAGCTGGGGAAGACCAGTTCAAATTCTGTAATCAACAGACAGTCCCTGGTGAAAATCAGCAAGTTTCTCCTATTTGAATTTGCTGTATTTAGCTACAGCACTTCATTTCTAGCCCTGCCTCCATTCCCTGTCTTGCGTGAAATGAAATAAGTAATTTTCAGCTTAGCTCCTCACCGATAGTGATCTGCATCAAGAAATCACCACACACCAGACACCATGCTTAACTGCAAGTGCTGGAAGCCTGATAGCTGAGCCGCTGCTACAGAGATGCTCAAGGAAGGGTTTATACACAGCTTCTCAAAGGCATCTCTTTTACAATGAAGGGTGCTCACAGATGAATGCTAAAATAATCAGCTGGGCAGCATGAGGGAAAATTCTGCTTTTGTACCTGTTGGTTCTGCTGTTACTTTCACTCCTTTAGCCTAAGCAAGGAAAAACCCCACTGGAGAACAGAACAAAGCCCGAAGGAAAAAAAAAAAAAAACAAACAAACAAACAAAAAAAATAAATTAAACCTACATGAAATCAACAAAAAGTATTTCACTCCTAAATGACAATAGAAGACTATAGGTTGAGGATAACTCTCATTTATTTTTTTACCAGCAATTGTCACAGCAGGAAATGACCACTGTAGGCTTGTAATTGCTTGGTTTCAAAGTGGGAAATCTTTCACCTCCGTTCTCTGTCTTTAAATTACTACTTGGAATGTTAGTCTTTGTTGCTGCAGTCCTTATCGGCACTGCAGGAGACAGTGATTGCCTTGTATCTGAAAACTACAATGAAATTAAACCTTAATTAGCCATTTAAATGGGGTATGATATAGACCTTGAAGGACTTACGGATACATATTCTGAATTGGTTTCAGGATTACTGTGAAGGTCTAAGAAATACACCATGGGTGATTAAAAGAAAATGCACCAAACTCTCTTCCAGGAAAGACCCAGATCATTTAGCATGATGTCATTACCAAAATTACAGGAGGAAAACTAGAGAACATTTTCTGCACACGGTCTCCCATTTCCTGCCGCTGGGATGACGGGTCGTAGCCTATTTATGCATCACAGTCTCTCTGAAGAAGAGTGAAAACAAACCGCCAAAATAAAAGATGAAAAGCTGCAACGTAAGCATTTACTCATTTCTTGCAAGCTCTCTTAGGGGAAAAAAAAATGAGACCTTTTGAAAATGTTAATAAGAAGGGGCAGGAGGAAGAGATAGGAGCAAGTGGGTGCCCATGGCACCAAAGACAGATTTAGCAAGCTCTATGGTAAGCAAATGCCTGACTGAAGAGGTGTAAAATGTTCCATGCTCCCTTTCCAGTGAGTGCTTAGGAGCATGCATAGTCCTGGGTGAATTTGGCCCTGAGCTTCCAACCTAAACAACTGTCACGATCCATATTTCCCATAAAAAACATGTTTTAGCTGAAACCCCGCATTTGGCTTGGCCCAGAGGAATCTACCTGGTGACTCACAGTGTGAATCCACTCCCTCCACACTTTCCACTTCCCTGGAAAGAAGTGCCGCAGCAATAATGTGCACGGTATAAAAATGCTAGTACAGCATTCAGTGGCTGAGCTGTGCCCCGCTTTGCCTTCAGGTGCTAAGTAGTAGAGTAGTACCACTGCTGTCAGAAATAAAAGGCATGCAAAGCTAACCCACAGCTTCCCACTCTGCTGCAATGGCTATAGGGCCTGCAGCTGTGCTGAAGTTTAAGGAATAGAGGGACTTTGGCAGCATGAGCTGGAGAAGAGCTGGCATGACCCTCAAGCAAGTGCTTACACCAAGACTCTTTTTGCTCAGTGTGTTCTGTTGTGCTTATAATATATAGGGACTGTAATAAAAGAGGCAGAGAGATGTAGAAAAGGAAAATAAATAATCCATTAGTGAAAAAGCTGCTCTTTGCAGAACTGATCTCTGTGATTTTGAGCCACAGCTTTCCCTGTGGTAGTTAGCTCCAGCATTAAAGGGACTATGAAGAAGACATTCTGAGACTTCTCTGCTATTACTTCTTACTAGCGATTGTGCAATAGTGATGGAACACTATGACGAGAAACATCTGGAGCCTTCTTCAGGCTGAGCAGTCCCAGCTCTCTCAGCCTTTCCTCACAGGATAGGTGCTCCAGTCCCTTCATCCTCTTAGTGGTGGCCTTTTTCTGGACTCTCTCCAGTATGTCTGTGTCTCTCTTGCACTGGGGAGCCAAGAACTGGACACAACTCCAGGTATGGCCTCGCCAGTACTGAGCAGGGGAGAGAGATCACATCCCTTGACCTGCTGGCACCATTTCTCCTAGTGCAGCCCAGGGTTCTGTTAGCCTTATTTACCACAAGGGCACATTGCTGGTTCATGTTCAGCCATGGCAGCATGGTGTATCAGCCACTCCTCCGACTCTGATGTCATCTGCAAACTTGCTGCCCCATCACCCAGACCATTAATGAAGATGAAGCAGGACTGAACCCAGTATTGTCCATGGGGTGCCATGTTAGTTACTGGCCTCCAACTGGGCTTTGCTCCACTGTTTTCCATTTTTTGTTTCCATCACTTCCATAAGGGGCATATGTGCTGTGTGAATTATAAAATACAACCATAAAACCATGTTCATTTTCCATAACAACTGTGATAACAGAAATTATATATAAAAAAAAAGACCAAACAAACCCCAAGTGATGAAACCTTATAGTAAGAAACATGAAAAACTATTCAGAAAGGATTTTAAAGGCCTCATCTGTGAAGGACAGGGGAACCAGAAGAACTTTAGGCTCTTCCTGCAGTGAGTTTAATGAAGAACTGCTGATTAGCTGGTTGGTTGTATCCCTTACCTACCTGTCACTTGGGCAATTTTAGAGCATGGAGAAATCCTAGATAAAAGCTTTTATTTTACCTACAGCAATGTATCCTCTAGTGATACTAGCAGAGAAAAAACAGTGGAAAAAATTAGAAAGGAAAAACAAGGTGAATTCTAAGTACAATGGTGTTAAAAACCTACAGAACATTTTTTGTAGCTACAGGGATCCTGTATTTTGTACCCTTTTTTAGTGGGCTACACTAGAGGCAGACTCAAATGCTTCTTTAAAGTATTTTCTGTGTCTGCAAAAATAACCATGAGTATTTGCCCTTCAGATAAGAGTACTCAGATCATGTGTGGTGCAGCCAAATGTCTTGTTAATTGCCAGCCTCTGGAAGTGTAACAGCCTTAACAAAAGTGGCTACCTTGGTCACTGCACAAGCAGTTTCTCCCTCATGGGAAAACAGCCCACAATGTCATCTGATGAGAACAGGAGACTGTCTCTTCTGTTCCTGTGCCAGCCCTCTCCCAGCCTCCTCCAGGCACCTTCTTTTCCCAGCCTGTCCCACTGCCGCAGCCGCATGGGAAAGCAGCCACGTGGGAAAGCAGGGGCTTTCAGCAGGTTCAGCATCCCTCAGCCTGCTGGGCCCCAAGCAGGAGGAGTGGGATGCAGAATTTAAATTCAATGTTAGACCTTCAGAGACATGACCTGAATGCAAACTGCCTATTGCAGTAATTTCATTATTTGATTCCTGAAGTGTTAATTCCTTTATAGAATTTGGACTGTAATAGCTTGATACTGGCAAGAAATAAGATGATCTTAAATCCCATGTGACTAACATTACTCAATAGCTAGATGGAACTGAGAGATACAATAGAGATACCACTTAAAAAGTCCCTGAAACAAACCATGTAGGAATAAACAAAGTTGAATTACTGACTCCTTCCCCTCACTCCCAGCACCAACCATACCCTAGAGATGGACTCTGTGACATGGTCCCCAGCCCTTGGGTTGGCCTTTGGGAGCATCCTTTACCACACCTGCCCTCCTACCCCACAGCACCCATGTTTTGCATAGCAGACTAGAGCACTGCAGTGCCATCCATGCCAAGATACCATCACATCACATCTTCGCACTTCACAGCCACATGTGCAGTGAGCAATCCTCCTAAAGCAATGCTACACCAGGGCTGAGGAGGCCTCCCAGAAGAGATTTGGCCTGACTACTCCCTTCTTGCTGCTGGACAACCATGCCACAGAGAACCTGTTGAAGATTCTCCTTACAGAAGGGTTACTTCTTTGGCTGTAGCTGGAACTGAAGCCTGCTTCTGCTGTCGGTGAGTGTCACACAAGCAACACCTCCCCATGAAGAGCCACAAAGCAGATCATGGTCTTTGAGGGAAAGCAGACCCCTGTCCTTGGGCTCAGTGCCAGGATCATCAGTTGAGCAGTAAGTAGGGGATTGCCAAAGATGCCTAGAACCCTCCTGAGATTAGGGCATGCCTTTATAGCCCCAAACAGCTCCTGCCAACACTGTGTTCTTTGGCAGCTGTCATGACCACTGATAGGAACCACTTGGAGCACTTTTCTGCTTCTTTTAATATCAATCAACAGTATCCACCATGGTCAGGCAGATATTTCTGAGCAGGCAACAAGGCTGTCAGTAGCCAAGACACATAAACAGAGGGCTAGAAGAAAGAAGACGTGTCACTGAGGGTGTAGGCTCAGCACCCAAATCCAGGGATCCAGCATCCAAACCCAGGGATCCGTGAGCACTTACCAGCAATAGCCCTGACAGAGCCTGGGCTGATGGTGTGCCTGCACCTCTGTGTCATGCAGAGTAGCCCCAGCTCCAGCAGTGCCTGAGATGTTGCAGATGAGAATGCAGATGGAAAGCTCCTATCCAGGGCCACCTCACTGGATCAGTCCTCACAAGTGATCATATGAAACCTTACATACATGCTGTGATGACCACTAATTGGATGTTCCATTTTTTGCAGCTTGCTTCTCCAAATGTTTCCCCCTAGTTTTTCTCAAGAAGGTAATTTTGAAAGCTCTTCGTAGATCCTTCTGTTTTCCTGCTACACTTAGTCTTTCAGCAGGTAAAGATCTACTTTGAATAGGGTAAATGTCCACTTCCTACGAAAGCAATTCTGCAAGCCCCCCCCCTCGTTTTGCAAAGTCAATAGTATGAAGACTTAACTTGCAGGCAGAGCAACCAGGACAGATGCTGGAAAGGTAAAGATGACACATCTAGAAAAATTGTATAGAAAAGGATAGTTGCCGTAGTACATTTGTCATATGGTTTGGCAGTATGAGACAAATATACTTGTTTTAGTTGTGGCATCATGCAACTCATGTATCTGAGGCATGCAGGTCCAAAACTTTGACAGGGCAGAGGAACTCCTTTCTTCTCTGTCACATGCTTCTTGCATGAAGCATTTGAGGCAAATAGTAACGTACTCTTGTCAGGAAACACCTTGGGAGCCACCAGCTAGAACAAAGGTGTGTGTTGGATTTTGTTTCACTTGAAGGGAACTGTTGTACTCTGGACTACAGATACAGAGTACAACAGGTTTACCAACCAATTTTTGTACTTAGGAAGTAAACCACAGGATTGCGTAAGCGTGGAGCTCATTCCCAAGGCGAATGCTACCAAACTGATTAATGGAATCTAAGAATTTCCAAAACTGCCTTTGTCTATGCTCTGATTTGCTTAAATGTGGTTCTACATTTGCACCATGCTGACCTGTGTTTTTTCCAAAACCCTTTTCCATTCTGAACCTGGGAATAAAAACAAGCACATGTGCTTTTGAAAAGAAGCACAACAATCCTAATGTTGTCCATATTACTTTTTCTAGAAATACTTCTGGCACTGACCAAAGGTGATCTGGCTTTTATGTAGGGCAGCTCCAGTGACAGATGAGAATAAATTGTTTATATGCTTCATTTGTTCTTGTCTGTAGTGCTTCTAAATGCCATGCCCCTCTTAAAAACCTCATTTACAGAGCTCCAGTCCCAGGATCATACTGTTTGCAACAGCTCTCTTGAGGAGTTAATTCTTCTGGATAATGGCAGAAGGCCAGACTTCAGCCTTTTACAGGATTCAGTCACACGTAGGCTACTGTAGTCTAAATGCTAAGCTGGGACAGTAAAGTGGAGCAAAGAGGAGGCTGCTCACAGGGACATAACACGTTTCTGCTTTAGTCTCAATATTTCCTCCCGCTCACTCCATCTGGGCATCTGAGACCACTTGCTGCCGCCACCTAAAGTGTTGTCTGCAGCCTGAAGGCACATCAGCAAGGTGTCCTGCTGCGCTGAGGGACCCTGTGGCACAGCAAAGATATTGTCAGTGGCAGTGGTCAACAAATAGCATTATTCACAAACCCTCAAAAGACCTTTGCCTGTGGCCTGCAAGCAGTGTTTGGTCTTTGGAGATAGCACACAACGGTCTTAACTTTCTGAAACAACTTATTTTTGTATTTAATTTTTTCTCCTTTTTTGAGAGAAAGAGGAGGGAGTGTGGGAGAGGATGGGTGTTAGACACAGTAGTTTGGCTTCTTCTTTGATCATTATAATAGGGGCCACCTTGCCTGAAAAGCCTTGAAATACACTGCAAATCACAGCAAAGGTGAGACAATAACCTGTCTGAATGCTCTCTGGTTGGAGAGGGCTCTGTCCTTATCCCCCCCTCTCCTATGAGTAGGTTTAAGAGCTCTACTGTGTACCTGGCGCATACCCTCTCACACACTCTCTTCTTGCAATAGTTCAATGAGGATGAATTGGAGCCCTCTCAGATACAAAGACATGTCTCAGTGTTACCTCATCTCACTCATTCCCTGATCCATAGACATACCCTATCTGTGAAATATCACAACTCTTCTTTCCTGATGACTTGAATGCAGCATGTTCAGTGAGGCTGCCCTATGGAGAGCTTTTGAAGAACAGTTATAATGAAACCTGTCTAGTGCGTTTTAGTCAGTGTGTAAAACCCAAACTTGTGGTGGTTTTATCATCTCTTTTCTAGCTGGGCATGAAATATCAACATAAACAAAACAGGAAAGTGCTCTGTGCCTCAAAGCTGTCTTCGGTCAACAAAACCCTGCCACCCACAAGGGATTAAATACACACTTTTTGTGGCAGACAAAACCATAGCTAGAAATTGGCAGCAGTGCACTCAAAACAGCTTCTTCTTCTTCTGAGGCAAAAGTGCATGCATGGGTGTAAAATGGGAGGTGCCCCCTGCACATCACAATTTGTGCTCCTCAAAAATTTTTTATCTGGGATCTCCACACAGCTGATGTACTACAAAGTAAAGGACTTCAGGGTAGTGCGGTAGGAAGGTTTTTGCAATTTCTGTTCTACTTGGATGACCATTTGCAAGGGCACTGCCATTGTTCAATGATTTGAGAAGGAAAGATTCCACTCTTTTTCTGACATTAGCCTTCCACTGCATCCACACAATTGCTCTGCTTACAACAGTTTCTGCAAGAAAAAAAATCCTTTAGAAGTACATCACTATTTTACCTATCATCAAAAAAAACATTTTCAGCTGAAGCCTTATTAACAGTGGAGGTGGAAGTGGAACTCTAACAGCAAAAGCCCAGCAGGCATAATATGCTTGTTTAGGTTTGGTTTATTTTTTTCCTTATTAATGCTAATCCCACCCTGCTTATTGCTTTTTTTTGAAGAGTCTGATTAGAACAGAAAGAACTGACATTACCAGTAATTCAGAAAAGTTGATTTCACAATGCAGACAGGTAAATGGCCTGTTCAGGACAATGCACAACTGATGAAACCCAGATCCTTGCTACCATTTTCAGAGGAAGGTAAACTATTAATTCTGCACTATGTTATATTTATGAGTCTATTTTTCTTCTACCAACAAAACAGGAGTATTTCAGAATAATTTTTTCTTTCATTCTTTCTGCAGTATCTACAAACTTTCCATGCTTTTCTACCCACGTTTTGGATCTGCTTCTGACAACATGTTTTCAGGTAGATGTACATGTAGATTCATCACTGATCCCAAGTGATGTCAGTCTCTATTGAATTTACTGAGATTACACAGTTGGTTTTCATACCCAGTTCTCTGCTAAGGAATGTGCTGAGTTGATTGACCAAAGGAAGTGCTTATTTTTAATGTAATTCAGAAATCATGAAAGATAAAATAAAATCAACCCTGCAAGAATGATAGTCCTTGGAATTTTCAAAGCAAATAAATAGGATTCCTATTTCAATTTGCTGCAAAGCCTGTGGAAGATGATAGTCTTTCTATTAGTTGTATGATTATCTTTTAGCTCCGCAGATCTCTTCACTTGGGTCTGCCTCGAAAGAATAATATCAAAGTAACACTGCAGGAGAAGCCAGATCCTACAGCCCTCCTGCTTGAAACATACTTCACTTCTGCCTTTTGTACACTCCCTGAAAGGAGATGGGACACCTCCAGCTGCTCTCTTAAAGGACATGCTTCTGCAGACTTTCTTCTACAGAGTTTCTTTCCTGTGAACAGCGCACTCCCCCACTTGGTTAACAAGCCGAAGAGGTCCAGAACTCAGAATAGGAAAAAATTAATAATGCATAAAACCAGAAGCCATGATTTGCACATGAAACATGGCAAATTTAATATATCTCACAGAAGAGTTTTGTTTTACACTGATAGACTTAATTAACTCTTTCCTACACAATCATAAAAGTGAGATCTCAGAAGAAGTGGACGAAGAAATCTCATTACTTTAATTTTAAAGATTCTTTTTAATCTATATCGTGCTTTGATTTTGACAGTTGTGCTTTTTTATGGTCTAATGCATCACAGGGTTTGGGCAATTTGGCATAGAATAAAAGGAACAAAATTAAAACATAAAATGCCATAAATATTTTCTCCCCTATTTGTTTGCATCACTAAACCTTGAAGCATTTGCTTTAATCCCCAGTTTCTGATGGGGATGGTTATTTTATGCACAGCTGAGCATGGAAATTATCTATGCTTGTTTTCAGTGGATTGTTTTTGCCTCCTCTGATTATTTCTGAAGAATGGGGCCTTGATGTTTGTCATTGTTGTTCTTTTGAACTTTCAGATTCTAACTCATAAAACACTTTGTGATAAAATCCTAACATCTTTACTGTGTTTTGCTACAAATTTTTAAAGCAGCCCTTACTGCTTATGTATCATTCCTCTGTTACTGTAGGGCTTACAACATCCTACTTCTATCTTGGCCTATTTGCTAAGGAAGCCTTGCTGAAAGCAAAGGGAATTCTCACCTGGGCAATGACCAGTGTTTGCCCAGACAGATGGCTTTGAGGATCAAAAATAGCTTGTGGACAGCTGACTTCAGGTGAGGTGGAGGTAGGGGCGGTCACATCTATCTATACACATCTGTGCACCCCTCTTATTGCTGCCCGGAGAAACCATGCCAAATGATTACTTTTTTTTAGTTTTCCTGTGAAGAAGCCATACTGAAGAACTAACACAGCCTTGGCTATATGCAAGAAGGACTTTCTGATAACTATTAACAAGTTTTGAATCCCTCCCCTCTTTCATCCTGCCTGTTCTCTGGGGCCTCTTTTATGAGGAGCACCAGGCATATGAAAAGGTAATGTTGTCTTCTCCTTGGTGTTTGCTGGTCTGAAGGAAATAGAGGAGTTCATCAACAAATCAGCACTTAATGATGTTAAAGGAGTTGTTGATATAAAATACTGTGTTCAGGTGGAGACAGGTCAAAAACAAAACATCCAACCCAAATTCCACTGGAGCAGGTCCTGGTACAAATGTCACGAGTAGGCTTCTTCCGTTTCAGTCTTTTCCTCTCCTTCTGTAAAAGCAAAGCACTGCCAGAGTGTAGCTAAGAAATAAATAGGAAGGGACAAATTCTGAAGGACAGCACCTACCTCTTTTTTTTTATTATTATTTTAATTTTAATGGCTACATGATGCCCTGGGAAATGAAGGCAAGTTAAAACCAAAGAATCGCCTCATAATTCAGGTCTGTGACAGAACAAACGTGTTTCCGAAAACTGAAGCCCTCTGGGACCTGGAGAGCTTGTGGTTTGGCCCATGCTGCCTGTGCATTACGGTTATTTGTCTACCGTAGCATTCTCACAGTTGGGTACTGTTTCTGCCTTCCTTACCACCGAGCAACCACTGCCCCCAAGTGCCCATTTGAAGGCTATTTTTTAAGTTCGGGGTTCACAAGGTTTTGCATGGGAGTGATACTGGGTTTAGCAATGAGGCCATCTCACAGGATACTGTCTGTGTGCTGTCAGCCTGGTGAGCTCTGGCAGCTGCTAGCACAGCCGAATCACTTCCTTTAGTATCCCACAAGCCATTTTCTCCCCACTGAACACCTATTACCTCTTAGAAACCATGATTTTTTAATGTCTCCATTTCCTCTGGTATTGCCTTTATACCCTGCACAGTGAAAACCAGTTTCTTGAAAGCCACTTCTCTGTCAAGATCAGTGCCAGACTATAATAAAGTTTTGGTCTTCCATATATTAAAAAATCTATCTTTTCTTACGTCTCCACCCACAGTAATGGCTCTATGTCATCCAGCTTCATTATACTTTCTCTTTGCTTTTATATCAGATCAAATGCACTCTTTCTACTTGGGCAATATAATTCACCATCATTCATTTTCCCTGGAAAAAAGTTTTCCATTATGGTTGTCCTTGTGTCAGGGTCACCCATTTGACATATCTGCAGCTCCAAGGTGGCTCTCCCACAGCATAAGTTCATCCAGTACCACCAGCTGCTCTGTGCCGCTTAGCTGACAGTCACTTTGCTGTTTCTGTTTGTCACCATGTGGTGCTTTCCATCACTTTTTGGACTATGTGTGTTGAGTAACTCCTGATAAATATTTTGAGGCATCCTGCCTGCAGTAGCACCAAAATGTGTAGCACCTAAACCGCCCCAGGCTTCAGCCTCCCCCAGATCCTCAGATTGGGAACCTCAAAGTCCCAGTCTGCTCTGGGGGTTTGACCTCTCCCCCAGCTGTGGACACATTGCACAGGTGGGATTCTTACTGCTGTTCTTCAGGCTCTAATGCTGGCTTGTTTGTCATCAGCCAGGCATAACCAGGCATCCATTAGGGGATTATCAGCGCTGCCACACAGGTCATGAGGTTTGTTTTGACCTGATTGTATCTGATTTTTTTTCATTACAATTTCAGATTCCACCTAAGCCACAGTATACAGTATTTTGAAGAGGCTTTCCAATTCTAAACTGGGACAAACTGGAAGTGTTGGTGATATTATGCCCAAGGCCTTGCAGTGCCCATTCTTGCTCATTCTTGTCTCAAGTCACATTTCATAATCTCAGGGACCCATGACAGCTGCTGCAATTTTGCATGATGGCTGACTTTTCCCACTGGTTAGAAATCATGGCTACAGCAGCAGTGCTCCTTAACATCATACCAAGCATGTCAGGATCAGTGAGAAATTCATTCCCTATCATGTGGTACTGTTTTATTCAAATGTATTTAAGGTAATTAAATACATTCATTTAGAGTGCACAATGCTTGCTTTGTATTTAGGATAACTATATATGAATAATGGTATTTGAATCTCAGGCATCTGATATTACAGATAAATGAAACAGGCCATGAACACACGCTGCAATAATATTTACTTGAAATGAAGGAAGGAAATAAGAGAGGCCACAATAATGCTTTCAAGCCCCAGTAGATTTGTGATTTGTGCTAACTTGGCTGTAATAATCTTTTATATCCAGGTTGATATGTCCATCAAAAATGTTGGCATGAAAATCAAGGAAAAAATTAGACATCAGTAAGCTAAAAGCCTTTTTCTTTCTCTCACTCTCTCTCTCTGAGACAATTTAATTCTGATCCTTTTATCAGTACTAGAAATTCAGAGTAACTGATCTAAGAGTTCAGTTTGTGATGTGTATACACTCATCAAGAAAAACATATGGAAACACTTTCTCTATTCAGGCCAGTGAGTAATGCAGCAATGTCTGGATTCCACTCCCACACACAGAGTGATTGAGCAGAAACCCTGTTGGTAGGCTGAGCAAGGGGAAAAAAAGTCCTGTTTCGTTAATGTGATACTTAGCAATCAGGTTGGCAACACTTCTAAGGCTGTTCTACCAATGACTCCCCAGTGGTATCATGGCTTTACAAAGCCTGTCTGGAAGCAGCAAATAATTGCCAGCAGGCAAAAAATAATTTTAAGGAAAAGAAAAAAGCAGGAGTTTGAACATGAAATCAGGTCGCTACCTATTCTGCCCAAGAGGCAGCTGAGTGCCCTGCAGCCGTTGGTGCTCAGGAGAGGAAGATTTCAGGGGAAACCCTCTGGAGCAAAGCTCTTAGAGGTGGTGTTGAAAGCTGCTGAACAGGTCCAGTCTTGCTCACAAACTAGCCACTTTCTTACCACCTCCAACTCACTCTTGGTCTCTCATTTTGATTACTTCTGGGTTTTACTCTTTAACCATTAAGTATGCAGAATAAACCTATCATTTCATGTGTCATTGTTTATTGAAGCCAGATCACCAGTGGAAAGGGAGCCTTGCAAGAAGACCAGACCCAGTTAACAGACTAGAGAAATAGGCAACTCTAATGTTTTTATTTTACATCTTGAATTTTCTCCTGCCTAAGTCAGTGCCCATTTTATTCTGGAAGCTTCTCAAACTTGTATAGGAAAGGCCTAAAGGTGCTCCTTTGTCCCATATAGATAGTGTACTTTAGAAGTCGGAAACGAGTTTTTCTTCAGGTTTTGGTTTTTGTACTTTTACTTTCCACCAGCTCCAATCTATATGCTATTTCCAGGTTAGCTAGAGTCCATACGTGACTGGGTTTTGCTCAGCCTGAGTATTTGAGAAAAGATGTACCTGTTGCACCAGAGATATGGAAAAACCATAGGAAGTCAAGAAGAATGAGACTGTTGGGATACCTTTCTCGTGGAGTGCTCTTTCACTGGTGAAATACTGAAAAGCACCTCACTTGCCAGTGCAGTCAGGGCATGTTACATTGCATAAGCAAGCCTGAGTTCCTTTCTGTGGTTAAAGCAGTGCTCTGTCCTAGCGCTGTCAGGAGGTGTTATTTCCAGAACTGTGAGCCTGTTGGTTATGCATTTGTGTTTCACACATACCCTGTCTTTCTAAACAGACAAGCCTGTTTCCAAGTACTCTCAATCTCATTAACAACATAATCCAGAACAGAAACATGCATTCATAATTTACACATGGCTGAAAAAGCAATTGTAAACTCTTAAGAATTTAGCATTGCAGTTTGGCTTTGGTTATGCCACATGATGGTATGAGCTTTAGAGCAAACTCAGCCTCAATGCTCCTTTGTTTCACCGTATCTGAGTATTTGATAGCATTAACAATTTCCCCTCTCCCCCACCCCAGATCACATCTAACTGCCTTTCTAATGTCAAAATGAGGATTGAGCTGTGCGATTCACATTACCAAATTGAACACAGATAACACAGAAAGCTTTTCAGACTAATAATAGATTCCAAAATGTGTGTTAGCCAACATTTTATTCTAGTCAGATAATAGAAATACCATAAACAGTATCATGTTCTTCACTGTATCGTAATTATACTAGACTCCCCTTCAACTAGTTAGCAGCTCATTTTGTTAGAGCTGATAGCCAAGGTAATATAGATTAAAAAAATTCCTTATGTTCACTTTCTTCTTTGTGTGCTGTTTCTCATTAAACATGTTGAGGGACCTTCCCTCCTCCCCACTGCCCTGGTTCCTTCCATACATCAGTCAGTTTAACTGCTAGGTTCCCTGCTGCCTTCCAGATCTGGGCGTCATGCACAAATACCCATGAAACATTTATCAAAAACCTCAGGTGCACCTGACTGAGTTCAGCTTCTGTTCAGAATGAGCTGCACATCACAGGTATGTTGTGTGTGTTTCATTAACTTTTCATCAAATATAGACACTAGGTTTCTCCATGAGAATTTTCCTTGGTGAACAACTTGACTATTCACTACCAGCCAGTTTTTTCCACTCTGAAATCCACGCTGTGGAAACTATCCCATGGAGTGAATTGCACAGTAGCATGTGATAGGATAGCTTGTCTTCCTTCCCTTCCAACAAAAGAAAAAGCCATGCAAGTCTGTGCAACATTGAAACTGGAATTGTTGCTCTGGGATGTGACCCAAAGAAAACTGGATTAATTCAAAACTGTGTCAAATGCAAAAGAAAAAATTCTGCAGCTTATCCACATAGACGGTGATGGGACAAAGAAGGGGAGATTGGTTTTGAACCTGAATTTATAGGGCACATTCAGCTTTTTGGCCTTGTTTATACTCAGGATTCGAAAGAAATTCAAGGCTGTTACTTAGCAGGGTGAGATTTCCCCTCTTCTGCGCTGTGTACCTTGGGAACAGCCCCATGAGTTCAGTCGGGTGCTTCAGCCTGCAGGTGGCACACAGAGAGCATGGAGTGGAAAACGCACGCTGGCACACGCAGGCACAGAGTCTCCAGGGGCTGTCGATTATCATTTCCTAAAGTGGTTATTGATCCAGCAATCACCAGCACAGCTTTCGCTTCTCACTGTGCTTTTGGAGCCCTCAGCTGATTGGAAAGACTCTCTCACAAAGAGACTGGCCATCAGTGGCATCGTTAGTCGGAAGGGAGGGAGGGAGGAGGGAAGTTTGCTTGTTCAAACACACCTCTGGGCAGAGGAAGGAGCAAGGGGAGTGTAGCTGAGTTAGGAGAGGGATAGTACAGAGCAGGATGCCACTCTGAGCAATCTTTCTTTTCTTTTAGGCTTTGGGTGAACCTTGCTTTGGCAATGTCAGAGCTCTCCTCCATAGTTTTTAGATAGGCCCAAAATGTGTGGGATTAAGAAATTAGAATAGTTTCCTGATCTTCTGTCCTTCACCTTTTCCCCAGTGTTTTAGGTCTTTGTGGGCCAAATCTTTCAGAATACATGCACCAATACTTTCAAGTCAGGAAAGCGTTTTTCCTCCCTCCTTCTGTCTTCTATGGCTTTCACAGCTATTTAAATTATTTTCACGCTCCTTTATTTCTACACACTATTACTTCTTTACCTGAGTCCATACTGATATGCCCTTTATATGGCATCCCCTGTTAAGCAAGTAGATAAAAAAAAATAAAAACCAAAACTCAGCTCAGGTGTGAGGGTTATAGAAGACTTTACCTTGCAGGCAGAATTACAGCTGGAAAACAGAGTTAACACCAGCAGGAACTGAAGACTTCACCCATTGCTGTTCAAATGATAACCACCAGTGGTCAGGGAAGCAATCCATCGGACCTCAAATAAGGAACGAAGCAAGGCTAGCACTCCTCAGGTCTGTGTTTTCTTTTCTCTTCCCCTTGCTATTTATTTGCTTGCCTCTTGCTTGTCATCCAGTGCCTCCAAGCATGCCCAGCCCTCTTTCCTAATGTAGCGTCTCCTTTAATAATGTAGTCTGTGTAAATTGCAGCCTGACAAACTGCAGACTCATCAGAGGCACAACATGAGTAGATGCTTTCTCCGTGTAATCCTTTACTGTCAAAGAAGCCAATACATACAAAATCTTCATTTGCCTTGAGATACCCTATGGCAGAGCAGATCAAGCTGCTCTTTTCCTTCATTACAAATGTGTCTTCTCTCTGCAAGATTAACAAGCATTACTGCGGATTTGGGGTATCTGTACTGTCAGGGATCGTTTGCAGCCATCACTAGGCAAAGCACAGCAGCACAGCAATAGCTGTTATGCTGCTCATCAAAACCAGCAATCTGTCCTTCTTCACCATTAAAATGAACAGTGCTGCACCCTGAATTGGCCATGTCAGTGCCTGTCACCCAATTCACGTGGGAAACCAGTCCTTCTCTTCTGGGCAAACAGCACAAGATTGTGAAATAAAAAGAAAGTTTACTAGACAGCACTGATTTAATGATGTCAATAAACAATAGCTATTAGTCCAATTACATAAGAGCAGCAAGCCCTAACACCAGAAGATGATAAATACAGATTAATTTCAGCTTCTTTACCTTATGCAGCTTTCCAGATAAGGAATGAAATGCCAGAGTTTATCTTTCTGCAGATGGCTCTGATACAGTTTAATTGTGAGTTACAAAGGGCTTTCTTGCCTGGAAAGAAAATCCTTTGCTCTCCCCTTAAGTGGGGCTGAAATTGTTTTCAGTTTGCAGTTACTTGTAGGCTGAAAAGTGAGAATTTACCTTGTTTCCCCAGGTCTTTGTACTTAGAAATGCATAAAGGAAGCAGCATTTAGCCTGTCTCAGAAATGTTACATTATGTTTTGATCTATTTTCAAGCAGTTTAGGAGATACGCAGCTCGCTGGGTACCACTGCAATGGTGCAGGGGAGAGTGTGGGAGAGTGAGGTGGTTTTATGCCATCAGGTCATGGCAAGGCATCAAACAGACCAGCATCACCATAACAGTAACAAAATTGTTAATCAGAGACACCCAGCAGAATCTGAGCCCCTGAGCCACACACTTCGCATGGCATGTTCATCCCAGTGTCAGTGTTTCAGCCCATGGCTGACCCCACAGCCCTGCCCTCAAAATGACATTTCTGTGCTTTGAGGGCACAGGGCCTCTGCTAGTACACACTGTGGTAAGGCAGCAGTGCAAGGGGATACTCATGGGGCCATGCTGTGCCCTCCCAATACTGTCTCATGGCTTTGCAGATATGCCTTTTATTAACTGCTTAGAGACAAATTAGCTTTAAGGGAAAGAGAGCAGAGGACTTCCCATCCCCTCTTTGCATTCACCTGGCATTTAGCTTAATTTCCTGTAGTTATACTTCACCACTTGGTCCTGTCCTTTGATCCTTGCATAAGGGACTAAACAACAGTGGCTACCCTAAACTACTGTGCTAAAAATGACAGAAAAACATATTTTGAAATGCATAGTCCTGGCTAAAAATAGATAAGCCATTTGAAAGGTATTTAAAATATTATTTCAGAGCTATTATAATTATCTTATTATAATGCATATTTGCAAAAATAACAGCTTTGGACATGTTCAGGCCAAGTTTCATCTCAAAATGACCTCTCACAGCACTTAATATCACTGTGAAACTGTTAATTATATCTTGGCAGAAATGAGACCCCTATAATTAGGCTGATATGTTTGACAGATTACTTATTTTTCACAAAAAAAGGTTGACCACATATACTTCTTCATCGACCTAACAACCTTTCCATTTGAAAACCCCTAATGTGAAAGATTCAGACCATCTTGCCACTACAGTGGCTTGATATGATTTGGTAGGACTTACTGAGTAGTTTGAAGCCAATTTGTTAATGGAACGAACTAAGAGGTCTTGAACTGTGAGAAGTCAGTGGGCCACTTAGCTTGTCCTATACAGTTTTTTTTCCCAAAGACAACTCCAGAGCTTCTCACCCTTCATCTTCCCTGTGGCAACTTGCTCTGGTGTTTCAGACACCCAGCTGCCTCTCAAAAGGCAATGGTGTTAGCCATGAGACCCCTAGCCATGATATCAAAAATGTAATTCCCAGAATTTCAATCAACTGCATGTGATGAGACCTTAGATTAGACCCTCCAGACATGCTGGCACTCTCTTGCAATATCCCCTTTGCTCAGGGCAGGAGGAGAAGGCAGAGCTTAGATCCATCCCAACGCTCCCAGTCAGTTGCCAGCACCTATAATAAATGCTTGGAACGATGCAGAGCTCTAACCAATGGGTCAGCTTCATTTGGAGCTTGGCTCACATGGCTCTGTACAAATGCCCATAGTATGGGGAATAAAAAAGAGGAATTAGAGATGTGTACATGGCTACAGTGGTAAGATATTGGCATCACAGAAACAAGGTGGGATGGCTTTTATGACTGGAGTGTTGGAATGGAAGGTTATAGGCTCTTTAGCAAAGACAGGCCAGGCAGATGGGGATGGGGAATAGCTATGTATCTCAGTGATAGGCTGGAGAGTATGGAACTCTGCCTGGGCACAGGTGAGCAGTCAACAGAGAGCTTGGGGGTCAAAGGGAGAACAGCAATGGGGTAAATGACTGTGGGGATCTGTTCCAGACAGCCTGATCAGGAGGACTCTGTGGATAAAGCGCTCTATAGACAGATAAGAGTAGCCTCATGCTCATAGACCCTTGTTCTCATGGGGGACTTCAACCACCCTGACATCTGTTAGGGGGATAGTACGGCCCAGCACAAGCTGTCCAGGAGGTTCCTCGATTGTGTGGAAGATAATTTCCTTCTGCAAGTAATAGAGGAGCTGACAAGGAGAGGTGCCATGCTTGACCTCACACTCACCAAAAGGGAAGGGCTGGTTGGAAATGTGATACTCCAGGGCAGACTTGATTGCAGCAATCATGAGATGGTCAAATTCTTGATCCTCAGGACAGTGAGAAGAGCGTGCAGCAAGCTCACTGCCCTGGACTTCAAGAGAGCAGACTTTGGCCTCTTCAGGAACCTGCTTAGTAAGGTGCCATGGGATAAAGCCCTAGAGGGCAAGTTGGCCCAAGGTTGATATTCGAGGATCGCCTGCTCTAAGCTCAGGAGCATCGTGACCTGACAAGAAGAAAATGGGGCAAGGAGGCCAGGAGGCTTCTGTGGATGGATGAGGAGCTGCTGAGAAAACTCAGAGGGGGAAAAAAAGAAGCTTTAAAAGCAGGAAGAGAGGACAGGCGGCCTGGGAAGAATGGAGGGACATTGCCTGGGAAACTAGGGACAAGGTTCAGACAGCTAAGGCCCAGTTAGAATTGAGTTTGGCCAGGAGCGTGAAAGATAACAGGAAGGGTTTCTATAGGTATGTAGCAAACAAAAGGCAGACTAGGGATAATGTGGGCCCTCTGCAGAAGCTATCGGGAGAACTGGCTACCCTGGATTTGGAGAAGGCTGAGGTTCTCAATGACTTCTTTGCCTCAGTCTTCACTGCCAAGTGCTCTAGTCACACCCCTCAAGTCTTGGAAGGCAGATGCAGGGACTGTGAGAATGAAGACCTTGGGCCCACTGTAGGAGAGGATCAGGTTTGAGACCATCTTAAGAACCTGAACGTGCACAAGTCCATGGGACCTGATGAAATCCATCCACGCGTCCTGACAGAGCTGGTGAATTAAGTTGCTAAGCCACTGTGCCTCATATATGAAAAATCATGGCATTCAGGTGAAGTTCCTGATGACTGGAAAAAGGGAAATATAACCCCCATTTTCAAGAAGGGGAAAATGGATGACCCAGGGAATTACAGACCAGTCAGTCTCACCTCTGTGCCTGGCAAAATCTTGGAGCAGATTCTCCTGGAAGGCATGCTAAGGCACATGAAAAACAACAAGGTGCTTGGTGACAGCCAGCATGGCTTCACTAAGGAGAAATCCTGCCTGACCAATTTGGTGGCCTTCTATGATGAGGCTACGGAACTGATGGACAGGGGTAGAGCAGTTGATGTCATCTACCTGGACTTGTGTAAAGTGTTCGACACTGTCCCACACGACATCCTTGTCTCTAAATTTAAGAGATACCAATTTGATGTGTGGACCACCCTGTGAATAAAGAACTGGCTGGATGACCACAGGCCATTGTGGTCAACAGCTTAATGTCCAACTGAAGACCAGTAACGAGTGGTGACCCTCAGGGGTTGGTGTTGGGACTGATCCTGTTCAACATCTTTGTATGTGACATAGGCAGTGAGATTGAGTGCTCTCTTAGTAAGTCTGCTGATGATGCTGTTACGTGGCTCGACCGATACGCTGACATCCAGAGAGACCTGGGCACGCTTGAGAGGTGGGGCAATGCCAGCATCGTGAAGTTCAATCAAGACAACTACAAGGTCCTACACCTGGATCAAGTCAATGCCAGGCACAGCTACAGGCTGGGCAAAGAAGAGATTCAGAGCAGCCCTGCAGAGAAGGACTTGGGGGTGTTGGTCAATGAGAAAACGAAACTGAGCCTGCTTCAGTGTGTGCTCATAGCCCAGAAATCCAACCGTATCCTGGGCTGCATCAAAAGGAGTGTGACCAGTAGGTCAAAGCAGGTGACCCTGCCCCTCTACTCTGCTCTTGAGATCCCACCTGGAGTACCGTGTGCAGTTCTGGTGTCCTAAACAGAAGGAGGACATGGAGCTGTTGGAGGAAGTCTAAAGGAGGGCCACAAGGATGATCAGGGGTCTCGAGCACCTCCCTGTATGAAGACAGTCTGAGGAAGTTGGGGCTTTTCAGCCTGCAGAAGGCTGTGTGATGACCTCATTGCAGCCTTCCAGTATCTGAAGGGGGCTTATAAGGATGCTGCGGAGGGGCTATTCATTAGGGACTGTAGTGATAGGACAAGGGGTAATGAGTTGAAGCTTAAAGAGGGGAAGTTCAGGTTAGATATAAGAAAGAAGTTCTTAACTGTGTGGGTGGTGAGGCACTGGAACAGGTTGCCCAAAGAAGTGCTCCATCTATGGCAGTGTTCAAGGCCAGGTTGGACAGAATCTTGGTTGGCATGGTTTAGTGTGTGGTGTCCATTCCCATGGCAGGGGGTTGAACTAGATGATCTTAAGGTCCTTTCCAACCCTAACTTTTATGATTCTAACCACAATAGCTGAAGATTAAAACACTGGTACCCTGAGCCCTATCTGTTCCAAAGCTTATCAGTATTCTTTCTGCTCATCTGTCAGCTGTCCCCAAGAGGAAGGGCTCTTCACAACCTGCAGCAGTGCATATTTGGGAGTGGGTTAGGGACAGGAGGGAAAGGGTATTGTTTTTTTAAAGCTTCATTTAGAAAATTGAATATAAAAGACATAATTGGATAAAATTACAAATATTGCCAAAGGAATCAAGTGCCCTAATGTGCCTTTTCTTTCAAAGTGGAAGGACAGCTAAATGCCCCTCAAATTCATTTCAGGCTTTCATTTCACCTCCTTGCAAAAGTTACTTGAAAGAAAATCACATAATTCATAAGTTCTTAAAGAAGTAAACTGGTAAACATGGGGTGGCTGACCCGTTTTTCTCTCAGCAACTCATTGGAGCTTGCTCTTCATGTGCCCAAATTAAGGCAATGTGCCTTAGCTCAAATTCTGCTTAGTGAGGTTTAAGCTAAGGGAAGCTATTTCACAGCAGGGACAAGTTAAGGACCTGCACAGGGGTATTTAGAGGGACTGAGCTGTAGGAAGCTGACTCAGGAAGAGCTGTCACATTCCTACATTTGGTCAAGGATATTCTTCATGTCTCACACTCCATGACCAGCAGAGCAATCTCCAGGGAACACCCTGGTGTGGAGCCAATCTTGTTCCCTGCCTGGCATGGGGCCCGTTTCTCTTCAGGATGAAGGGCTATTTGCTGAATTGTTGGATGGTTCCAGAGATTTGGTTTTCTTAATGCAAGTTTTAATTTATATTATTATATTAGAGTAGCATTTGTGAAAGAAGATATTTCTATTGGAAATGTATGGCTATGTTTGTTTTCTGCAGGATTTTGTCCATTCTATACCAGTCACTATAGAATGACATATTTAAAAAAAAACCAAACAATTTGAAACCAAAAGTTCAATTGTAGAAGTGCAGGAAATGCCCTAGAATCATGTTCCAAGGACAATACTCCTGCTTAATACAAAACTACCAATGCTTTCAAAAGCCGTTACTAACTAGAGCTGCGTCAACACCACCACAGATTGAAATGATCCTTGAGATTCAAAACACTTTTTCCTCATTCCATTTGATTTGTCAAATAAATGTGATAAATAGCTTGATAAATGGCTTCTGAAAGTTAAACCTCACATGGAGCAAACATTACCTTTTTGCCTAGGAGGTGAAAGAAAGAAAGTTGAACTGCACATAGACTGAAGGATAAAATCTGGGCCACAGTACCCACAGGGAAGCAGATGAACAGTTTTTGTGAATGAGGCTAGTGATGTGGGGGTTTTAAGTGTTATATTCCCATAACTGCTATCACTAACAAACATTTATGTTGGTGCAATGCCCAGTCATTTCAACCTGATGAGAATTCCTACAAGGCTCCACTGCAGTAGCTTTTCTACAAACTAATGACAGTGTGTGCTTTCCATTACCCTGGAATACTTGATATATGTTTTATTACACTGGATACCTTGGCATGAATGGTCTGCTTCTGGCTGCATTTACGGCTAAGTCTTCTTGTTTTCAAAGAGATGAACATTAAGTTGTTTGCTAAGAGGGATGAATTTCCTTCTGCCTCAGTGATGCTCAAAATAAGCATTTTGTATAATTCCTGCCATTTCTCCTCCAATTGAAATGTATTCCCTAAACCTTGTAAAACTGTAGGCTGATTTATTTCAAACTCATTTCCCCCAGAAGCCCTTTTGCTTCTCAACAATATTTTTACTGCAATACCTACACTAGTGATAGTCACTTAATCACTCTGACAGAGTTGAAGCGTCATTATCTTCAGTTTTCCATGCAGACACAGAATAATGCAGAAAAGGAATTAATCCCACTCAGTTTCAGCCATGTAAAAGTTAAGGATCTGGTCTAAGCTTGTTTTATGCAGGCTCCTCTTACGGAGAGCTGTAGAGAGCAGCCTCACACTTGCAGACCCTTGCCCCCTCAAGGGGCACTTCAGCCACCCCTGTATTTGTTGGAGGGACAGTACAGCCCAGCACAAGTAATCCAGGAGGTTCCTCTACCATGTGGTAAGACAATTTCCTTCTGCAAGTAATAGAGGAGCTGACAAGGAGAGGTGCCATGCTTGACCTTGTGTGCACCAACAGGGAGGGGCTGGTTGGAAATGTGATGCTCCAAGGCAGACTTGATTGCAGCAATCATGAGATGGTCAAATTCTTGATCCTCAGGACAGTGAGAAGAGCGTGCAGCAAGCTCACTGCCCTGGACTTCAAGAGAGCAGACTTTGGCCTCTTCAGGAACCTGCTTAGTAAGGTGCCATGGGATAAAGCCCTAGAGGGCAGAGGGGCCCAAGACTGTTGGTTGATATTCAAGGATCACCTGCTCAGGAGCATCGTGACCTGACAAGAAGAAAATGGGGCAAGGAGGCCAGGAGGCTTCTGTGGATGGATGAGGAGCTGCTGAGAAAACTCAGAGGGGGAAAAAAGAAGCTTTAAAAGCAGGAAGAGAGGACAGGTGGCCTGGGAAGAATGGAGGGACATTGTCCAGGAAGGTAGGAATCAGTTAGAATTGAGTATGGCCAAGGATGTGAAAGATAACAGGAATGGCTTCTGTAGGTATGTAGCAAATAAAAGACAGACTAGGGATAATGTGGGTCCTCTTTGAAAGCTATCGATTTTATCATTTTATCTTATGCATGCTTATTTTTGTATATATACTTTTAATGCTATTGTATTGATTTTTATATAGTGACAACAGCACTTGGCAGACTCCACTGCAATGTTTTCAGGGAGTGATCAAGACTGGAGTGGGTCAAGAACTGAGGATTTTTACTAGAACCATTGTTTGTTCAGAGACTGCCCTGTCACTCACAGATCAATTCTTATTTTGAACTCTGTGTGTGTGTATTATAATTTGCACAGGTATGATGCCTTGGTAAAGGTATGATACAGCTCTTGTCTCAATATGCCAAGAGTATGTGCACATTTTACTCGCAGAGTAATGTATGCATAATGACTGAGACCTCTTGTTTACGTTCACTGTCTTGATGCTGGGAGCATTACTTACCATTTTATGTTTGTAATTCTGTATGTTCAATGTGTGGAACAACTGCATGTTAACTCGTTTTACTATCTCTTGATAATTCAGAAAAATTTAATCTTAAAGTAGTTATGTGCTAAACTTCATTCTTTCCTGAAAAAGTGCATAAAGAGAAGACAATTTTAGATGCATTTCTTTGGGGGACTTCAAGATGTGAAGGAGTTCTAAGACTTGGGAAAAGGCTTACAAAACAACATGCTACCATTATTCATCCACTGTCTTGTAAACGTTTAGCTTTCTGAAGCCCATAAGTAAATACATACATTTTCTCCTTAGGATAGTGAGTTCAAAGTAATGAAATCAGAACTTGTCATAGTTCATAAACATAGATATCATTGCCATCCACTGTTAATGTTATAATTTGAACCTTCCATTCATATTTCCTTATTTCTCTCTAGGTATTAGGGAAGCAGTGATTTGTGGAGTCCAGAGAAGCCAGTCTGCAAGCAGTGAGGAAAGAGGATTCCTCACATTTCCTGATCTGAGCCAGGTGACTTTCTAAAGATGGAACAATCTGTGGAAAAAAAGTAACTGAGGAGGCAGGATCAACAAGCTGGCTCCAGCCAGTGAGTCCACCCCTCCCAGCTTCACCCTTGATCACCAGAGTCCATGGCTGTGCACCTTCAGATTAGAAGACAAGCTAAAATCATGAAGGACAAGCTCAGCTGTTCAATGTAATTAACAGGCAAACTCTTCTTTTACACTGACTGACCCTTTGTTGAAAGGAGTGGAACTACTTGGGGAGAAAGGCAATTGCTGTAAGTGAGCAACTGCTGTAATTTTCCAGCCCTTTCTGCACTGCAAAAATAGCCCTGACTCTACAGTTACATAAATGGATTGCTAGGTGTAAAAGGATTTGTCAGCAAGGATATGGTTCTGCAGTAAGAAGCTGGAGGACCTAAATATGCATACACTCCTCAGCATCAGTTATGTTTAAGTAAAATGAGTCCCGTGAGTAGGGGCTGTACTTTAACAAATAGCATCACTTCTCTACCCCAGGTCCCACCCTGTGAATAATGGGAGAGTTGTGATGGATACACCAGGAGTAGCCCAGCAAAGCATGTTTGCTTTTAAAACACTGCTCCCTATGGATAAGCCAAGATCCTACTTGGCAGCCGCATGAGGAAGTTTGCAGTGATCATGATCTGACCAGATAAAATAATCTGGGGCCTAATGTATGCAACACAGTACCTTTTCAGAGTGTTTATTCAAATTTAAAGAAGAGCTGGGCCAGTTCCAGGTAAGGTGTGTCCATGGCCAGCAGTAAGTTACTTCTGTCATTTTTAAGAAGGCCAGATGCTGGCTAGTGAGAGTACAGCTTGCAGGGCTGAAAAGGAAGCAGATTTTCACTTTGCTCTTTACAGATAACTAAATTTTGCCAGAATTCAATTGAAGAAGGCTGATGCTGCACTTGTAACTGTCTTGTCTAGGAGAGAAGAGAGTCATGGCTGTAAATAATGCATACAGATCCATAAAGTTAGGAGGTGGAAACCAAAATGCCAATGGAACTTCACTCCTGAGCAAGTGAAAAGCAAGAAAGGGAATTCATTCTCTTCTTTGATAACTTTAAGGGAAGCCCTACTATAAGGAAGACTCCCTAGCATGAACTGAATTTGGAGACCAAGTCTAGCACACATTCATTGGAAAACTATGACCAAGATACTTAAAACACTGGAGTGCTTGGTTTAAGAATGAAGGAATAATTTGGAATACATGTTTGCTTGTGTCTATATTGTGTAATAACATGGGCTGCTTTTAATTTTTACAGCAAGATTTTCTACTCCCCTCTGTAACTCACCCTTTAAAACTCTCAGATCTGAAGAAAGTCTGAGAAACCTCCTGAGAGTATTCACATGAACATTTGTCTACAGAATTACACCATTGTTTAATAAACAGCAGCTAAATGAATTTACATTCCCACCACACACATGAGGACTATGTGTTTGTGGGTGTCCTGCAGAAGCACAGGGATAAAGTGGGCTGAATGTTGAATTCCACAAAAAAAACAGATGTGCCTGGTGATGTCCAGATTGCAGCTTAAGATAAGGGACATGCAGGTTAAGTCCAGGTTCTGGCAGATTCAAGGGAGAGTTTTTCATTGCTGCATTATCCAAGGCACGCAAAGTAAAATCTTAAACACTCAACCAAGTCCAAGTATTATCTCACTGCAGGGAACAGAATCATCCTCTCTGACAAATTATAGCAATGCAATTCTGAAAAGTTTTCTGTTGATGCAAGTGTTACAACCAGCCCTAGTCCACATTTAAAATGCAACTGTGCATGCAAAGCTACCCGTCAGCTGGTTCTTACCTTGGAAAGTAAGCCTTGTGTGCTAAACTGCTTCTCACAGTGTGTCAGAGAAGGAGTCTACATCCAGAAGGTCATCAAAGCCACTCCAGCCCATGATGAAAGGCAGGGGAAGTCCCACAGGACCTGTGTCAGTGCTGCAAAGACAAGATGCCTTTGGTTTCAATCTGTAGAAATTGTGATATATACCTAGAATAATTTTTATTCTTTTCAGCAGAAAATGAAAACACAGAAATACTGCCTTCAGTGGAGGGCTTCTTCCTTAGGACCTGCTTGCCTACAGTTCTGGGGAATGAAAGAGGCTGGGGGTGAGCTTGTCATCAGAAAAGGCAGAAACATCCAATGGCGGAGAAAGCAGCAAAGCAACACATATAAGAGAGGAAAGTGAGCATGGAAGCAAAGGCCCAAGTGTCCAACAAAACCCACTGTTAGAGAATTTGTAGGCTGCAGAGCAGGAAGGCCATTGCTAATCTATGAACTAGTGCTGCCAATGGAGACCAAAGAGCTATCAGAAGAAATCAGAAAGGAAGCAGCAGGTGACAATGAAACCCTTGAGGAGGCTCAAGACCTTGGTCAAAGGAAAAGATCCAGCGCTGCACACCAACAATGAAAGAGCCAAAGAGGCACAGACAGAGGATGTAGAGACTGCTGGGGGGAGAAGGGAGATCATGAGGTAATAAAGCCAGAGGATTCAGGCTGAACAGATGGAGAAGAAATGGACGGTAACAAAGAGAAAGGTAAGATAGAGTGCAGGTCAAAGGAAAAGACAAATGAAGAGCACACACTCTCAGCACAGCACTAAACTGGCTCATGAGAGTATTGCAAACAAAAGAAGTTGTTTCAAACCAGGGCTCATGTAAGACATTGCTGTAATTAGTCAATGAGCCTAGCTTCTGGCCAGGGGCTGCCAGGCACAACATCAAAGTCCAAAGCAACAGGCTCTACTCATGTTATTGAAATAAAATTTTAAAAGTCCTGCAACAAAGGCTGATTCATTATAATACTTTTCCATGAAACAGTCAATATTATCTGTCAGTTCCTTAGGCATAAAAGTGAAGACTGAAGAAACATGTGAGATTCAGACAAGGAAAGCAAGGTTTTACCAGCACGGGCTCAAAATGGCTACACAGGCTGGAAAAGTAGGTGCATCCAGCTGCATCTAGGTGGATCATGTAGGTTGTCCCATGTGAACACTAAAAGCCTTTTATCACATTTAATTTTAAAAGTAATGGTAAAAAGCAATTAAATTAAATGGATATTGCCTTTCATTCACATCACTTCTGCAGCCCATCTTTCTCCAGGGTATGACCTTAGACAGAAAAAAAATAATAACTATTTCATTTTAGAACCCACTGTAATTGACACCAGTGTTTTGTTTTGGTTTGTTTTTTTCCACACAACGCATTAGATTTTTAATGGTAGGATAATCTGGATGGACTTTAAACCTAACCTCTGAAGTGTGCTATCAGGCCTAATGGTGGTGTAATTTTAGTAGATGGGAGATTAAGTGAAGATTTTTTATTAGGGGGTGGAAGTACAAGGTATAATCCTACAGCAGATTAAGACTGACAGTATCAAAGGTGTTTCAGTTATCAAATATGTCTGTAGTTTATCATAGGGACGCTACCATCATGAGTGAGATATATATATATCAGTGTACTTTCACCAGGAAACATTTGAGGTGTTTTAAGCTTTATTTGTACATTTTTGTTTTCTGTTAAATTGTGCTCTCCAGAAGTCAAGCCAAATATAAACTAGCTCCACGAACTTTTCCTAGGGGACTCTGGCTTCTACATCAATGTAAGCAAAATAGCTGAGAGTTCACACCAACCATGTGTTAATGATGGCAGCAGAGCTACTGTTTCATAAGAAGTATCACAAAAATTATGTACACTCCCAAGGACGAAAAAAAGAGTGAGCAGCTATGCCAAAAGATTTTGGACAAAGGATTCGTATTCTGAGTTCTTTCACTGCATAATGGCTTTCCTTCACTGCTAGCTTTCATATTTTGACGAAATAGCACTCATCCTTATTATCTGTAAGATGTCTTTTGTGAGATGTTCATAGGCTGAAGTCTGCAGACCGAATCATTCAAGATTTTCTATGGGCCTGATTCTGCATCAGGAAAGTTGATGTGAATTTTATTGGTGATTTGTCAGGGTATCTGAGGTTTTTATCTTAGAAATGTTCATACGAAAAAAGTTTAAAGTACTTTTGATATTACATTTTATTCTTCTAATATGCTAACAGAAATCCAATGAGCCAGTGCTGATCTAGATTTAGATGGTGTGGACTGTGTAAAATTGAAGGCTCCGAAGAGCAGCCTGCAAGTAGCAGGCAGCAGCAGAAACAAGTAGCAAACAGAACTAATCTTTAAAAATGCATTAATTTTTATTGAAGAAGACTGTGCTAGTACCACACTAGACACTTAGAATATGGGAAGTAAACTAGTGAAGAATCCCCTGACAACTGTGGAAATGCAAAAGGTCTGACCAACTTTATCCCGCCCTCCTACCCTGCCCAAGAAAAAGTGATGAATAACACAGTTCCTACACTTTCTTGGTCAGAATGCAGTTTTCAGTTGACACATCACTGTGATATGCAGATTTTAAGGATAAAATATTTGGGTTTTTTTTTTAAGTTAGATTGAATAGCAACTGTAAAAAAAAATCAAACATTTCCTACAATTTCACATGTGCTGTTCCCTTCTATAATCTGATTCTGTTCCACAAATTTCTGGGGAGATGGGCTGAGAAGCCATTCACTGGATTATGCAAAATGAGCCAGAATATTGCTTAGTCTTCAGAGATCATTCTTTTAGTCCTTTTTATCTTAAGGTTTGTATTGTTCTAGTCTGGTCTGGTCTGGTCTGGTCTTACAGCACTAGTTTTTAGTGCTGTATGTATTAGAGTGTTATTCATAAGCTGAACAAGCACCCGTTTACTGCTGCCAGTATATATGACAATTATTAAAACCACAAATCTCTGTTTTGCACTAAATTACATTTCAAGGGTTCCTGCCATGCATAACAAAGGAGGCTTGTCATGGTGACACAGTGCCACAGACCAGACCTTGCAACAGGTCTTTCCTATGGCACAGAGTATGGGAAGGGCTGGAGGAGTGAGCAGGGCATGAGCCCTTGGCTCCCCCAGGCGCTGTCTGCCTGACTACGATTCAGCAGCCAGTTTCCCTGGGCTCTGCACAGCTCCAGCAGCCCCAACCTCCCCAGTGCTCAGACACTGGGGAAGAAAAGCTAAGTGTTAGCAGCTGGCTGGCTCTGGTCACTCTTGAAAAGTCCCTTTGTAGGTCATGGAGATGGATTTTGTCAGCTGTGAGTGTCCATTGGTCACACACAAGGAACCCTCTTACAAGATGATAAATATAGAATAGTGAGTATCACAGTATCACAGTATGCTAGAGATTGGAAGGGACCTCAAAAGATCATCTAGTCCAATCCCCCTGCCGGAGCAGGAACACCTAGATAATGTTACACAGGAATGTGTCCAGGCGGGCTTTGAATGTCTCCAGGGAAGGAGACTCCACAACCTCCCTGGGCAGCCTGTTCCAGTGTTCCGTCATCCTCACTGAGAAGAAGTTCCTTCTCAAGTTTAAGTGGAACCTCTTGTGTTCCAGTTTGCACCCATTACCCCTTGTCCTATCATTGTTTGCCACTGAGTAGAGCCTGGCTCCATCCTCGTGACATTCCCCCTTTATATATTTATAGACACTAATAAGGTCACTCCTCAGTCTCCTCTTCTCCAAACTATAGAGACCCAGCTCCCTCAGTCTTTCCTCATAAGGGAGATGCTCCACTCCCTTAATCATCTTGGTTGCCCTGCGCTGGACTCTCTCCAGCAGCTCCCTGTCCTTCTTGAACTGAGGGGCCCAGAACTGGACACAATATTCCAGATGGGGTCTCACCAGGGCAGAGTAGAGGGGAAGGAGGACCTCTCTCGACCTACTAACCACCGCCCTTCTAAGAATTACCTTCTGAGTAATACTACAGAAATGCTAGCAGCTTGTATTGAGACTGACTGTGTTTCACCATGGAAAAGTCAATGTTCAGAGGTATTTATTCGTTACCTGGAGAGCTTTGGTTTGAAACAAGTACCCAAAGACATTCATTTACATCCCAAGGTTTCCCAAAGGAAGTGTTCAGTCTCCCAGTGAAGGCAGTACATGATTAAGAGTCTCTCTTGAAAAAAAAGGATATAGATATCACTCTTTAGCATATACACACACCTATTGAGATGTGGTCTGATGAAGATTATCTGAAGAGTAATCAGGTCCTTACTCAGCTAAAGGCTTTAAGTATGAAAAACTCAACCTATTTTAACATGGTTCACAGATACAAGACAATTTGCCAGAAAGTGAAGTCCCTAGATACAGCTATAAAAATTCTGAAATGGATGCCATCAACAATCACTGACAGGTTTCCAGTACTGAGTATGTTAAATTCTATTCACACAGAAGGATACCATTCAAGGAGCTCATGCCACTTTTCACCAGCTACTAAGAAAGAGAAAAATGACTGCTACTGCTGAACTCAGGACAGATGGACTTCCATATAGGACAAACCCAGAATGTGTCATGTGAGCTCTGTCATTGCGTTGAGGAACCAGAGTTCCAGCAACACCACCCATTGGTGTTTCAGATAATTATTGCAATTAAAAAGAAATATATTAAGCAGTAAGATCCTTATAAAGCCACCACATTGTCCATGTAGGGAACCAAAGTGTCAATGGCAGGGTATTTTAGCCTGGGAGGGTACCTTGGGCAGTCTCAATAATGCTCCTTGCTAGTGTGAGAAAACCCCAAGTGACAAAACAGGACTGAATTCACCCACATGCTCCACTGACTTCAGGCTATAAGCAAGCGTACATTTGCTTCAGCTCATTTCTCATAAGACGGTTAGGTATTGCTGACAGATCCTTTTATGCCCTTTTCTTTCTACAGCAGAAGATCTCTTTCCATGTGCAGGAGCACCCTTATCAAAGGCAACAGAGACTGACCAAGATCTCTGGTTATTTTGACTTTGTTTCCCCAAATCACAGTATAGCACCATAATTAAACCTTCAATCTGCTGAAAACCCAGAGCCACACACCAGGCTTGGTAGCAGCCCCAAGTACCCAAGCAGGCACCTCCAAGAGCATCACTTCCTCCTGTGCCTCCCTATTAGCTTCAGCTGTCTAAGGCAGGTGTTTTCAGCTTAGTGTTTGTGATCTGTGGAGAGGTTAAGGCAAGCTAATGTAATCTGGTTCCAGTTCAGCAGAGCTTGTAAGCACGTAGCTTAATTTGATTGGAGTCCCTGGGACTATTACATTGTGTGTTATTAACTGTGTGCTTATGTCTTTGCTAGCCTGGGAAAGGGCTTCCCAATTTTGTAGATCTCTAATAGGCAGTATTACTGTCTAGACAGTGCCCAAAACAACCATTGTTTTTGAGTAGCTGTTTGTTAGGAGCCTTTCTTTCTCCATGCACTTTGCAATGGGGCTTTGCCTGAATATTGCAGTGAGCCCAAAAGTCTGGGGTGTGAACACAGGATTTATGCAAGTTACATCACTGGTCCCAAACTCTTCAGTTTGCCGTCTCTGTTGAAAGTTTTGGAGGAGGCTGATTATATACTTATTTCAACCAGCTGTGTCATATTCCCTTTCTTCCTCCATATTGCACGGCACAGCTGAGGTGAGCTATTGTAAGTCTGTGAGAAAAATTGTGTTGCCTCCATGTTTTTATTACCTGGTCAATTGCTTACTTTTCTTAGCCTCACATTGTCAAGACTGAAGATGGCCAGTCTCCTACACCACAGATCTGATCTGCCCAAGAATTGGTCTAGCTTTTTATCTTCTTTTCAGCTTTCAACTATTCATTTCATGCATAAAAGATGACTACACATCAGGAAATTGTAGTAATGGAAGAGGAGTTCTTGTACCTTATGTACAGGACATTATTTGTGCTGAGCCTTGATGGGCCTTGCTGTCTACTTGTTGCATGCTTTTCCTCAAGGATGCCTCAACAGCACTGTGAGTGCTTCCTTATGAATGCCTGCAATGAGGCCGGCAGGTGCTGCTACCACGTATGTATCTCCAAAGAACATCTAAATAACTAAAACATAAAAATAACCACAGTTCCTTGAAATCAATCACAGACTTTAATGATATGAAACCCTAATGTTGGAGACTTTCCATGGAAAAATCAAATTTCTTCCAAGGCAACAGATACTAACATTATAAATTAAAACATGCCGAAGTCATAAATCTCTGTCAAAAAAACCTGATTGACCCTAAATCATAGAGCTGCTGTGCTAGAACAATCTTCTGTAAACTGGATGAAAGAGGGATATAGCATTTAAAAGTATTAGTTATAACATCTGGGAAAAAAAGTGCCTTTTTCTCTTCTATGTATCAGAAATCGAACATTGCAGTATTCATTCCCTGGTTGTTTGTGCCATTTCAAAAGAGCAATTGCAATTAAAGGAACATATGACCTTCTTTTGTCCTCAAGGGAGACTCAAGTCGTCCTCTGGTTTAAAGCAGCTGGCCATAGCAAGCAAAATCTTGTAAGCCATTTATCTAAGTGTAATGGTGTATAATGGTGGATTTGCACTAAACCAAAGAAAACTTCTAGCCATGTGAGCCAATGAGGGACACAGGGATCATGTAAGAATATCAGATGATCCATAAAAAAACTCACGTGTTTCACAACAAAAATGGAAAGTGTAGTAAAACCTGTGGATATTCTTCTACCATTTTCTACCTTCTTAATTTCTAGCTCAGGGTTTTCCCTAGCATTGGCCTACCTAGATTTTTGATTAATATATTGCTGATTTTCCATAGATACAAAAGACTATAAAGCTTAGTTTTTAGGCCAGCACACCATTTGCCTCTCAAAACATGCAAAGTAGAGCACGTAAAAAAAACCCTAGGGTGTGTGCATGGATGTGTGTGTGCACAAAAAGATGCACTACAAATTGCCAAGTCATTCTTTGCAGTAGGATTATACAGTTCACTACCTAAATTCAAAGGCTTTTTTTTCATGCCCAATTTGGGCAGGTATGAGACCAGAAGAAAAAGGAAGGAAACCATGTAAGAGCTTTAGAATATATGAATTACAGGAATATAGAAAATCAGGCTACTAAAATAAAACTACATGCCTCTGCATTAATGCAGAAGGGCTGCACTTCCAAGGGGTGTTCTGGAAATGTTATAAGCTTATGAAAATAGGAGGACTGGCTCAGCCTCAGGGAGAAAGGAAAAAGAAATAGGTCCCTGTGTCAGGCCCACAGCAGATAGATTCAGGCAACCTCTTTGTGAGGAAGAGGGAGGGATTGTGTCATTTAAAGGAACAAACCCTGAAGCAGTGGAGTGCCAGCCTTGAGCCAGTCAGATCAAGCTATTTTCCACAACAATCAGAAGCGCTGAAAAAGACCTGAGGGGTTTTGTCCTTCGTTTGCACTTCTAAATCAGGAGGAAAAAAAAAAAGTGAATTGCCTTTCATTTAGTGGGTTTTTAGATGGAATTAGCTGAGACTGGAGTTCTTTCGTTGCGAAGCCAGAACAATCAAGGGGCAGATGTCTGTTGAGAAGCAAATGGTTCCCTGTCCAGAAGGAATAACAAAATGGGGATAGCTCCCTTTCTATTTCCTTATGACAGGAGACAGGTGAAAAAAAATGAATCCCAGCAGCAGGATTTGCTAAATGAAAAAGATAATACAGAGAAAACATAATTTAACTTTCTTACATTTTATGGCAAATTTTGCACGTTTGAATCTGCGCTTAGCTCAATGTACCGCTGGATGAAACTAGTATAATACGCCTGCTGGGGGCGACCAGCTCTAAGCAAACCCTGCTGTAACCGAAGAACCCAGAGGATGTGCGAACCAGAGGGTGCTCGGGGCTCTCCACACCGCGGCGGCGGGAGTGGAGCATCTTCCCGCCAGTCTCAGTCGGCTGAGAGCTGGTTGCCATGGGAGCACGGATGCTTTCCACCGCGTCGCCCTGAATCTGTGCTCCGGTGCTCGGCTGCAACCGTGTGAACGCCGGTGACCTGGCAGACTTCGGGAGTTCCCAATGCGTGTTGGCAGGGGAGTCGACAATTCAGCCCTGCAATTATTAGCTTTAAACTGAAAAAAGGATAGATTTAGATTAGATACGAGGAATAAATTCTTCACTATGAGGGTGGTGAGGCATTTCAACAGGTTGCCCAGAGAAGTTTTTGCTGTCCCATTCCTGGAAGTGTTCAAGGCCAGGTTGGATGAGGCTTTGAGCAACCTGGTCTAGAGGTAGGTGTCCTTGCCCGTGGCAGGCGGGTTGGAACTAGGTGATCTCTAAGGTTCCTTTCAACCAAAACCATCCTGTGATTCTATAATTATTTTCTGTCCCTCTGGGTTTATATTTGGAGAGGAATGGGGATTAAGGGGGTGCAGTGCCCTCTTTAACATTTGAGCATATGCTGCATGCGAAGGACTCTGTAAACAGCCGGCGCTCGGTGCCAGAGGGGAATGCGCAGAGATGCAGGCGGGAAGCAGGAAGGCGCGGAGTTGCGGCGGGCAGCCCGTCTATAGTCCCGGTCCCCTTTCTAGCCCCGTCCCGGGTGGGGAGCTTCCCGCAGGTTTGCCGAACCGATGACGCCCTCTGGCGGGCTGCGGGGCCGGCAGCCGATGCTGGGGAGCTCCAGGCAACCTTCTTCCTGCAGAGGAAGAAAAAAAGATGAAATAAATCCGGGCAAATACGGACCTTTCAAAGAAACAGTGAGCACGCACGTATTCAGCAGAAACAGCATTGGAGGGTTTTTCCCTCTTTTTTCCCCCCATTATACAGACACTTATTTACAAATGTATTTGTAGGTGCCACCCACTGCTGGGATACGCGGCTGCCATACACAGACAGAAAGCTCCTGTCAGAGGCAATCACCACAGGCAAAACAATTGTGGAACTGCTGTAGTGTTTAATTAGAGATCTGCTGAAGCAAATATTCTCCCTTCAAACCTAACGCTTACCAGGCACTGGGTATCCCAGGCACCTTGCTGGAGGAAGCGGCATGTGTGAGAGCTGTCCCGTGAGAGGACATTGTCACTGGTTTAATACACCAAAAGGCCCTGCAAAAGCCACCCTACAGACCGAACTTGCATATGTTGTTTAGTGGTTCTTAACAATAGCTCACCGTTTGTTAGTAAGGCTCCAAGAAGGGAAGCAGTCTGGAGCCAGTCTGAGATTCTGGACGCTGGTTTAAATCATGTGGCCTCCTCTGGTCAAAGCTACAAAGGTTGATGGTGTCCCTGCCCTGCCAAAGACTTTTCCTGTTGCCTTAGGCAAAGTCTATTCTGCTGGGACTTGACCTGAATGCCTGGACACCTGGAACTGAGGTGAGGGCCTCAGTTCTCACCTGGAAAACAGGTAAAATCGTGTCTCTCTGCTTTACTTGCCCATACAGGAAAGAGCATGGGGACTCAGCTAGTGTGAGATAGGAGCTATGAAAACTACTGTGACAAAACTTTAAGCGTCACAGTCTGAAGTGTCTCCAAAAGCAAGCGCACTGCCTACCTGAGCCCCAGCTGCACTCTGTCACCTTCTCAGGAGCCTAACAGGTGAGTTTGCACTGGAAAGGAGGGTTTGCATCTTTCTGACTCACCTGGGCAAAGATGATCTATTCCCATTATCTGAGAATCTAGGTTAAATCTAAACCCCACTCCATGAGTATTTCTATGTTGGATATGTATACTCCAACAGCTGTAACACAAGATGGTCTGAAATGCTGTCAGGCTGTTGTGCTCTGTAGGCATTTCTTGGTTGGCAGGAGGCTCTTCAGGGCTACAAGAAAGGCTACAAACCAGCAGCAAAAAGGAAGTCCGTGCTTGCACCCCACCCAGCCCCAGCCTTTAGGGGACCAAGGAGCATGGAGAAGCTAGGGGAGTGGATAACATTTTTTCCACTAAATTAATCTTTCCATGGAAACGGAATGCAGGGGCTCCTGAGTCTTCACCTCAAGAACAAAACCTATTTGTTTGCTATGCTATTTACAATCTCCTTGGATCAGTACCCCCTAGCTTTCCTGTTTCCAGCAAATCTGTGTGGCTGCACCTTTGAGCTTTTCAACAGTTTGGGCACCACAAGGAAATAACACTGCAGTTTTCCTGGTCTTCGAAGCACGATAGAAGAAAAATAAAAAAGAAGTAAAAGAGCATTAGTACAAAAGGCATGTAGGATACAGTCATGGCTGTAGAGGAACCTGTGAGTATTTTACACCGGGTTATTTGTCCCCAAATGTAAAGGGGAAGAACTCACCACATAAACACCTCCAGTACAGGCACTCACTTGCCAGTGTTGAAAACCCTTCACAAGTGTGGACGCTCTTCCCTAGGACTTTATTGCTTATCAGAGGCAATAACAATTTGTTTCAGTGTCTTCACTGTTAGGTGTAATAGCCAAATAGAGGTATGAAAGACCCAAGCTGACACTCTGGTTGAAATCTGTTGCTCTGCCTAATCATTGTATAACCAGTCACAGTGAAACAACAGTGTGGTTATAAATTCTGTTTTTGCATAAATAAATAAACAGGTAGTCTTGTGCATTCAGATTTCCCATTCCATAATGTGGTTTCTCTAAGACCCTTCTGGGGGTTTCTGAGTATTGCTACTCAAGCTCCCAAATCTTCAGCAATATCAGGATTGACAGTTTTTCACCTAGTTGAAAATCAACAACATCTTGTTATGTTGAGTCCAGAGAGCAATTGGGTGCATTTGTGCTGCACCCATTTTAGAGAAAGGGATCCAAACCATACAGAAGAGGAAGGATTTTGAACAAAAAAATAAAAGAGCTCTTGGACATCTGTGGATGTGAAATGATCAATTATCCTCCTTTATGAAGGGAGGACTCACCACACTGTTCTAAACCCTGCCCAATCCTGCCTTCGAATTGAAATCTCCCCTGCAGCTTTACTGTTGTGTGTGGTTAAAAAGCTCCTGCTTGCCAGCCCACTGTGATCCTAAGTATTGCTATATATTCTCCTCTGTGGCACACTTTGATATCTTCAGGAAACAAAAGACAGCAAATGCATGCAGAATTTGATGTTTATCCATAGATTTAATATTTTCTGGATGAACAGAGGCAGCAGCTGGCTACTAATCACATCTGTATGAATCGTTACATTCTGTTGCTCCATTTCAGTCTCTTTGGTGTTCATTGTTGCTTTGCCTTTCTGCTGGATACAGTGAAGTAGACCTGGGCACTTTTGCCCATTAATAGGCTCAGTGCAGCAAAGTGCTTTCAGCTCCCTCACACTTCTCTTGATTTCAGGGAAGGAAAGGAAAAGTTAAGGGCATCTGCACTAGTGATTTTTGCTGACTCAATCTTTCCAATTTTGTTTCAAATTCATTGAAACAAAGTTCAATGAGTTCATTTACTCTCATTTAATGTAGGCCTGTAACCATCTCCTTGCCTTAAAAATTGCTCTTTGTCACAATTTATATCTACAAAGAGTGAAGCACATGGCTGTTTTCCCCATCTTCTTTCATACACTTAGTGCCAGGGTCTGCACTTCAATTGAAAACACAAAATAGCAGGAGAGAAAGGGAGGTTTTGGAGGTCGTAATGAAAGATAATATGACAAAGGGATTAAAGACTTGGCAGCTCTGAATCCTTTTTTTATTATTTTTTAAATCTGACCACCATGGCTCTGTTTAGGTATTTGTGTGCATACCTCACAGTTGTTTACTTTTTCATATTGTTAACAACATTAAACATAAAGTACTACATCCACCTGAAATAATGAAATTTGGCATTTAAAAGACATCTAATTTAAATTATGTTTTTTCTGTGGATACAAGATGGCCCAGAAAAAGGCTCAGCTTACCTCACTAGTTTAGAAGTGGTCTTTTCAGACTGAAACAGAGCATTTGTTGTAAATGACAAGGGCAAAACCATAAAACAACAGAAAATCTATAGCATATTTAGATTAGATTAGGTTAGATTAGATGCAGATTTAGATTTACATGGGATATTAGGAATAAATTCTTTATCATGAGGGTGGTGAAGCACTGGAACGCGTTGCGCAGAGATGTTGTGGATGCCTCATCCCTGGAAGTGTTCAAGGTCAGGCTGGATGGGACGTGGAGCAACCTGGTCTAGAGGAAGGTGTCCCTACTCATGGCAAGGGGGGTGGAACTCGATGATCTTTAAGGTCCCTTCCAGCCCAAACCATTCTATGATTCTATGATAATTATCAGTCTGAAAGAAACTAAAGCCTCAGGGATAACCTGTTTGGTTTTTTTTTTGGTAAGGATTTAATCTTAAAATTACTCCTTTGGAGGCATAGTTTCCAACACTGGGAGCAGACTGCAATGAAAGTAAATTATTCATATTCTTACTCTGTCAGGAGCTTGCAGGTTCAGTACTGTATTCTCAGACACTCACCAGTGAGTATCACTTCTCTATAGCCAGATTCAGGCAATGTCACCTAGATCAGATCCAGTGGCTCTTCTCAGGCAAGTGCTTCTTTTTTCCCCACTAACTCTGTCCCTCTAAAAGCCCATACTGCTTTCTTCTTATCAGTATTTGAGAAGGGACAGTGTGAGTTGCTCATCTCAAATGTTCTTCAGACTCTTTTCGGTATCCATTGGATATTCCTTTCAGACAGTCTGGCCAGGTGCACTTAAATAAGATGCACCAAAGTGAAAGCTGTTCTCAAAAGTGGAATATTTTATTTATTCCTGCATTAATTGACAACACACACATTTGGGCTTTGGGCAAAGTCAGCCAGAAGTTTTGTGTTTTTCCACATTACTCCCTTTTCTTGGTAATCCAAGCCACACATAAGAAATAGGGGTTAGAAGTGTAATTTCATGCCTAACAAAGATTGAAATTATTGATGGTGTCCAGTGATGAATTAATAGTGGACATTGATCCAAAATAAGGAGTTTAAGCCTTTTTAGTTCAGCAGTTCATTAGCAACAATTAGCATACAGCATGTGGGGCATCAGGCATTCTCTGCTACAGCAATCAGTTTACTTTCTGTACAGCCTGCCAAACCAGTCATGTCAGGCTGTAGTTCTGACAGCACAGGTGGGGACTGGTCCATTTGGGAACACAAACCAGAAGAGCTGAGAAGCAGAGGACATGCACAAGGACCTGATCCTCATTAACAAAAGCATTGCTACACCATCCCTTTATTCATTGATGAGGACTACATCTAATCCAGGTCACCCTTGTTCTGTTCTTTACCTTGTGTACTCTCATTAGCTAGTAAGTAACCCCACAAATGTCCTGAGGTTTATCATGTGTGGACTCAGTGCAGACACCCAGATGTGCTTTGAGTTCAGCAGAGGTGTCCCACCAGGCTCACAGGTCATCACAGCCCAATTGTCATGCCCAGCGTGAAAACAAAGATGAGAAGACTCAACTTTTCTTCATTTCAACAGTTAAGGGAGCAACTATTTGCTAAGGCATTTGAGATGTGCACCAGCTAATATGCCAGTGTTTTTTCTAAACTCTTCCCCAGCAGGCTCCTGTTCTTTAACCAAGCTCTATGATTTTGCTGTCCTCTTGCATGAACAACTTGGTCTATTGGACATGCAGAACTGAATTTTATTTCATGGCATACTTATTCTCAGTTAACTAGTAGCTTGATTTAGCATAGCCTATGATACTTTGCTGGCCACTCTGCAGCAACATGCAAGTCAGACCACAAAGCATATGCTAGAAAAAATGCCCATTTTTAATATTTATGTCTGATAGATCCCAGATAGATCTCTTCACACAAGGCAAGCATTATCAAGAACCTTAAATCATGAGATTACACCATGTTGATTAGACCGTAGATGAAATACAGAAATCTGGGGGTGAAAAGCAGTCCTTTGTTCCTTCCCTGTGGGAGCCACTAATTCCTCTCAGCACTGAAAGCTGAACAAGCAGAAATAACCAGGCAGCTTTCAGCGCCTGCCCACAACTCTTTCTCCAAACCCCTCTCCATCCCCTTGTGTCTCTCCATTAACTTGTTGAACCTTGCCCTGGGCTCTGCAGTGCTGCAGCAGCCAGAGCTTGGCCATGACTGGCCTCCATATCCAAACCCACACATTTTCCCCAGCAAGCAGAAGTGCTGCTGCTCCAGCCAAACCCAGCTACGTACTCCTCAGCCTCAGCATTCATGGTCTTGGAGTATCAGTTAGCGGGAGTGTACAAATCTTATGCATCAGCCATAAAATCCCCAGACAATCTATATCAACATTAAACATGTTGCACAGTTTTTCTTGGAGCACATCAAAGCAGTAAAATTACATCCAATGCAGAAACAAATTATTTTTATCTACAAGAATTAACTATTCAATTAAGATGGAGTAGTGCTGAGTCAACGATATTGGAAGCTGGTCATGCCCAGCCTTTGAGAGAATATTTGCCTTCAGGGTGCAGCAGGCCATGGTCTAGGTGGGACACAGGACTAAGAAATATCCCCAGAATGGCTTCTGCTGTCTCTGTTGAGAATTGTCCAGTAGGCGCCTTGAAAACACAGGTTCCCAGAGACTGTCCAAAAGAGAAAAGATCATCACATCTTTTACACAAACACTTCCAAAATTCTTTTGGCATCAGAAGTTATGACATCTGTTGGAAGAGATGATGACATTTTGTGTTTCATTATTGTTTATCTGATTTTTTTCTGTGCAAGAGCTCAGCTGGGAAGGGAGTTTGAGTGTGCTAACAATATCATTTGGGGGGGGGGGGGAAGAGAAGCAAAGAAAAAGTATCATGTGTGTTTGATGTCTAAAATCTTAATTGGAGTTTTAAAGACCAGGAGTGTTGTTAAAGACCCAGTACAGCTCTGGATGTTTGCTTTGCTGACAGGCATCCAAGTGTGAAGGGAGATGCCAATGCCTTTACTGAACTATTTCTGAAGATTTCAGAGAACTGTATTTTATCTCCTGAAAACTTGAAATACAAGACATTTGGTAGCAAAGGTTGCTGCAAGCAAACTTACAGCATCAAAGTGTGTCAGACATTTTAAAAGCCTCATGAAGCTCCATTCCTTATCCATCAGCCAAGGGGCTGCATGCGTCTGTGCCAGAGCGCATCTTTCACACCTGATAAATGACCCATCAGAAAAGCAAATATCTTGACTTTTCCAGCCAGCCCATTAGAGGTGGCACAAGACCTGGTGGCAACCTACTCAGCAGCTGCTTACCACAGGAGATAGATACCCCAAAACCAACTGGGCCGTTTTCCCTGGAGAGGTTTTCCGACATGGTTTAGAGGCAGAGCACTCAGGGCATCCCATAGGTGCTGTCCTATTTGGTACACTGTCCTCCTTTCTCAGAGTTTGCTCACTCCTCAACAAATTGGATCCCTAAGGCCGTTCAGGGAGTCTGCTCAGCAGGAGAGGGGATGGCCTAATCCATCCCTAATCCAGCCTGTGAAGACACACACAGAAAAAATCCCCTAGATTAGTGTGACAAAAGGTGTGTGAGGAGGGGAATAGAGAAGGGAATGTGTCCAAAGGTGCTGGTAATAGAGGAGTTACTGTGAACACGTTACGAGTGTCTCTGGGAAAAGCAACTGGCAGGCTGGGAAGGGGAGATTGCTGAGTAGCAGGTACAGTGCTTACCCCTGCTTAAGAGGTGTAAGTCCACTACAAATGGCAGACAGTCTATGTAAGGAAGCTCTAGTAAATGGGCAGGTGGGGTCAGAAAAGCTCCAAGGCATAGAAAATAATCTAAAACATTGCCTTTCCATTTAGTACTTCAGATCACTCTCCCAGAGAGTGAAATAATCAACCAAAATTAAGTTGCAACCAAAGAAGTTTACTGTTTTCCCAGAGGGTGTATTTTCCTTTCACATTACTGATTTTAAAAATAACTCCCCTGACTCTGGAAAATAAGGAGTACCTTTTACTTTTCTAGAAGTATTCAGCATTAACAGACCTGTCATCCACTTTGCTGTCTGCCACTCAATAAGCAGGGAAATCCCAGGACGTGACAAACAGCAAGTCACACAGTCCAGGCTGATCATAGAATAATAGAATCAGAATGGTTTGGATTGAAAGGGACCTTAAAGATCTCCTAGTTCCAATCCCCCTGCCATAGGCAGGGACACATTCCATTAGACCAGGTTGCTCAAAGCCTCATCTAACCTGGCACTGAACACTTCGAGGGATGGGGCAGACACAACTTCTCTGAGCAACATGTTCCAGTGTCTCACTACCCTCACAGTAAAGAATTTCTTATTAGTATCTAATATAAATCTACTTTCTTTCAGTTTAAAACCATTAAGCCTTGTTCTATTGCTACACGATCTACTAAAAGGTTGTCCCCAAATGTGGGGCTCAGGTAGCAGGAGCTAGATGCAATGAGGCAATTGAGTGACAGCCTATGACTGCATAACTATTTGTCATTGTTTCAGCTTAGATGTCTTCCTTACTGTTAATTAGTGGCTAGGGTTTACCACCAAAATACTTATTCATGTTCAGGAAGCAGAATGGATTCAAGCTACCTGTGTTGGGCCATAGAAATGTTACTTTTCTTTGCCTGTAATCCACTACTCAAAGTCTGTTACAAGGAGCACCTATAGCCCCTGATGTTAATTCTTAGCCAGCTTATAGTTTTGCATCTGAATATCTACATATAAGTCAGTGGTGTCTCAGCTATGACGGTGGCTGTCACACAGGCACATACCTTCCAGATACAACTGAGGTTATAAACTCCCTTGGGAAACATGATGCAGGCTAAATTTTGTAAAGGCAGCCCTTTCCAGATGAAGTCTGTCACATTCCTGCTTATTGCCACATTTTCAAAATGTCTCAGTTAAATGCCACTGAAGCAAAGGAGGTGAACATTACACAAAAGATCAGCAATGTGCTCTGCTGCCAATGAGATCAGCAGCCTCAGGTAGTTTGTTCCACTTCTGTGGCTCTTAGTGTTCAATGAATTTAAACACGAACAGATGTGAAACTCCACCTCTAGCTCACTTTTCCCAGGAGTACTTATCCTGTGCATGGGCTACTACCCCTGTCCTGGATGCTGGAGCACTCTGAGAAATTCACTCCACTGGCTGTGGAGCTTTCCTCCTCAGGTCTATGCAGAGCTCATGAGGCTTGGGAATAGAAGTCCTACAGAACAGTGATGTTCAACCAATAGTGACAGCACTTTAGGGAGTGCTATCAGTGTAGGTGAACATGTCCTCTATCTCAGCCCAATGGCCTCTGAACAGGAACAAGTCATGTCTCCACCATGGTACCCTGGGAGAGGAGTGTGGAACCTGGCACGGGTTGTATGGGCAGGCTTCTGACCATTAACACTATGTAAGGAATAGAAAAGGGACAAGGAAATAAGTGAACACAGAGATGTGTGAAGTGTTCAGGCAGCCTGGGAGCCTGCTCTTGCTGTGGTCCCTGGGACATAACCTTCTGCTTGTTTTGCAAGCCATATCTGTCTGTCTGTCCTGAACACAGGACACTGTCCCTGCCTAGAAAGCAACATCTGGTTCATTCTATGTCTTACAGTGCCAACACCATGCATTAAGTGGATTTTGCATAACATATCTGCAAATATTGTATAAATATTTCACACATTGTCCAGACTGCGTTTTGGTCTGGAAAGAAAGAAAGCAAGCATTTGTTACAGCTATTAGTACAAGCAGTATGGATAAGTGTGGAAGAGGATCTATATTTCTAATTGTTATAAAACATCTTGTCTCCAAAAGCTTTCTCCTGAGGGTGCCATATATTATTACATTATGCTTGGACAGAAATCATAATTGCACTACTGGAAATGGTATATTTTTCTACCAGCTGCCTCAGGCCTGACTGGGAAGAAACAGAAATAAAGAAAACAACCCTTAAAAGGTCAGGATTTCTCTTCTAAGAGTCATGCCAAAATTTGGGGTGTTTTCTCAAAGTTCTACAACTGTTGGATTCTTTGTATAACTGAATTGCAAAGCAAGTACTGCCAAGTCTTCTGACTCCACAAAAAATCTTGCTGTTATGAAGCTTTATCTTTAAAACTTTAGTTCCAGGCTCTTCTGATCATGTGAAAATCTTGGACTGTGCTGATTGTGAAGAAGTGAGCTTCTGCTATCCACAGCTGCAGAAAAGAAGCTGCAGCTAAACTTTGGTATAAGCCAACAATGCAAAAGAAATAGTAGAAATACCTATTTTCTTTCTGTTTCAGGGTTGGGGTTTTGTGTTGGTTTGTTTTTTGTTGGTTTTTTTTTTTTGTTGATTGGTTGGTTGGGTTTTTTTGGAGGTGTGTGGGTTCTTTTATTTTTTCTTTTTTCCTAAGTCTCAACAGTTGTCTCAACAGTTGTTTCCACAATCCTGGAAACCTTGTGAGAATAAGACCATGTGTACTCCATGACTTGGGGGCAACCACTGGCCATGCGATTCCCGTTTGCCACCTGCTTACGTCTGTGGCCATCAGAGGTGTATAAAGCAGGTCATCTGACTTCACAGATCAACAAGCAGTTTCAGCCTTGTCTTCATGTGTAGCTGGACAGGAACTGCTTAGCCATGGAGAGATCATTTTTCACAGCTTACAAATTGCCAGATGGGCTGAAGTAGTTGGGGAAGGAGAACATCATATCCACTGGCTGTTGGGATTAAAAAATGCTCCCAACAACACTTCCAGAGCATGATGTGAAAGAGGTATAAGAAGATGCAGAGTCTTTCTGAGGTGTGAGGTCTGTTTGCCAGTCACCCGCCTCCTCCTCCCCAGCACACAGTGGGACCATACCCATTGCTTATAGCTACTAAGTCTCTTGAAAAAAAGTGGATGCTGACTTCTGTGAGAAGTCATCTTCGTAGTGTCTCAGCTTTCATATCCCATCTTAATCTGATGGGGAATGGCAAGAGATGCATGAAAACTATGGTCTTTATCAGCCTCAAAGGTTGAAATTGCCATAAAGTTTGGCTTTGTGGAACTTTGAGTGGATTCATCAGCGGTTTCACCCACATATGCATCACAGCTGCACATCTGCACATGTACTGTAAACGTGGCAACATATAAGTCACGGCCGTGACCACAGGCTGCCTATGAGTCAGGCCTGTTCTTCTGACAGTAGATAAAAGCTTGTGCCATGAGCCATGTATGCCAAATTGCAGAAGAAAAAGGTGCTGCCTTATGGCCCTTCATTATTTAAATTACAGTTTTGCATCACCAATTTTAGCCCTGCTTATGCTTATGCGATCTTCAGTTTTCAGAAAGGTTTAGGGAAAAGCAGGTTTTTCTTGCTTACTAACTTTTAAAGCAGGCATTACAGGTACCTACCTGCTGCTCATGGAAATGAGAGAAAAGGTCAGCTAATTCCTGCATAATCTATACTAAAAAAAGTTCAGCAGCTGCTAACAAAAATTCAGAAATCAATTACTTTTAGGAAATAAAAGTATCAGTTAATGTTTAACAAGTACTCCAGGATTTTTATGTTTTCTGCATTTATGCCACCATAGCTGCAATCCTAGACAAGAGAAAAGCATCCTTACTCCTTTTTTTCTGTTTGTTCCTCTTCTTCTACAGGTTCTTAAAAATACCTGCTGCTTTCTGAAATGGATTTCTGTTAGATAGCCAGAAAACACATTTGTTAACTGCCTAAATGCTATGTTTCTTAACACATTGATTCATTCATAATAGTCTTTTCCTTTTCTGAACTAGCATTTTAATTTTTAAAGGCTTTCTCAGCTTCTGGTGTAACGGACTGTGGAAGCAATCTTAGCACATTGACTGTTTATTCTGAATTCCCTCAAACTAGTGCCAAGAAGAGATTAATATGTGCTTGAACCTTGAGGATTATGTGTGTACATGTATGTATGAACAAAAGAATTTATACTCAAACAGTTCCTCTGTTGCAAGGCTCTGGGAACAAGAATGAGATTTTGCCTACAGTCATCACTGCCAACTGTTTACTAGACATACATCTGTCTGACAGATTTTGTGCTGCAATATTATCAACCTGATGGCTGGTGTTGTGGTTTAAACCTAGCCACCACCTAGCCATGGTTTAAACCTCGTTCACTCACTCCCAACTATCAAAATGCAGGTGAAAGTAGAAGTGTGAAAGCTGGGTAGTTACCTAAGTTGATCACATATCTCAAACTAAAAACTCTGCCTTCGTTTATTTAGACAAACTTGCTAATGGGCTCAACTGGAAATTCCCCAGAGGGAGCAAATAAAGTCAGAACATCTGCCTTGGTGATAAAAGACAGAGAAATTTTCTCTTAGCACCTCAGCACTTCCTTTTCCAGTCTAAGCCATGCCAAAGGATTGAAGTGCACAAAAATATAAGTAGGAGGCTTGTCTCTTGAACTCATGTATCTCATCACTCTATATGCCCAAAGTGACTGTGAACATGGAGACAGCAACCCTACATGCTGTGCAGGGACTCGTCTGTTCCACGTCATTTTCTTTCCAGTTCTAGCTGATGTTGGAGGGAAAGTTTTTCTTCTTCTGAAGGGTCTTTCTTTTCTTTACAATAATGTATTTATATTGCCTAACACTGTCACACATTTACCTGTAAATACAATTTAGGCAGGATAAATTGTGCATGTGAAATATACCCCTCTCTCTGTGAACTGTACAAAGAATCTAGATAACTTATTAGATGAAATAGGGAGAGATGAATGGGGAGAGATGAAGAGTGCTCGAGGTCACTTTCTGCTTATTTGGACTGACAATAACGGATGCCTTTGGTTATGGGTGTCCTAGAAATAAATAAAATAGAAACTTCACATACAAGAGGCTTGAAACTGTTTAGTCCTGGGTGCTTAAGCAGAAGCCATGTAAGCAGTAAACCCAACTACTTCCTCAGGCTTGGGAATGAGGAGCCAGGCAGCCAGCACACCCTTTAGGTCAGTAGCTGATCTGATACTCAGCAAATCCTCCACTGCACTTGCCTGCAACCTGATTTGCATGCCCTCAGTTACTAGACTGTGTCTTTTTTCCCAGGTGGAGGGAAAGCCCCATGGAAAGCACAGGATGAAGGCCTTGGACCTCTCTGAGGGGGTTAATGTGATGCTGGCAGGGGACATGGGCACTGCAAGGTGCTATAGATGTGGGCAACCAGATCGTCACCCCTGTGCTGTGGCAGCCCCACCAGGTCTGTCAATGAGTGGATCACAGTCTGCAACAAATTGTCTGGAAGCAAGTGACTCAGCCATACACCCAGAAGGACCAGAAACACTATACCCTGCCCGGGGTGATGGATAGGGGGAAAACCAGCAAGGAAGACCATATCAATTCTTGCACCTTGAAGCTGCTCCTCTGCTCGAGTCTCCCAGTGTAACCTGCCCCTGTGCAGCCATTCTGGACAGGCAAATTGTCCAAGCCTGTTCCCTTTCTGTGGATGATCACTGCAACATGTTTCCCAAGTCACCAAGTCAGGGCTGCTACACCCAAATGGTCATTTGTTCTTAGGCAATATTAACCTGTCAGCTCCACATGTGCACTGACTGCTGACTGTAGCAGGCAGGATATCCAAAGCTTTTGTATCAAGAAGGATTTTCTGCTTTATTGCTTAGTACTGAATGATATATAAAAAAAAATCCTCACATGCAGATAATCAATATGTTTTACTCTCCATGTATCTGAATTACATGGCATAATACATAAACAGATACTTTTCTTCTGCATGAAAAAAAGAAAAGATAAAGAGATCTAGCAAGTCCTGATAGAACTATATTTAATAAATGGTATTGTTTTCGATCAGATTAGTCACCAAGGGATCTGAATGTGATCAGCACATCTCAGACAAGAGTCTGAGGAGATGGCAAGCATGAACTAGAAAAGAGTAGCTTTTGAAATGCAAACAAGCATAGCTCGCTCACAAAGTTGTGCCTCACAATCACAGGTTCTCATGGGGAACTTCAGTCACCATGACATCTGCTGGAGGAACAAACCACCTAGGAGGTTTCTGGAAAATGCTGATGTAACTTTCTGACACAGTTAATGGAGAGACCAGTAAGGAGAGGTGTGCTGCTGGACCTTATATTAGCAAACAAGGAAGGACTGGTTGGTGATGTGAAAGTTGGGAGCAGCCCGGGCTTCAGTGATCATGAGATCATGGAATTCAGTATCATGCAAGGAAGAAGAAGGGCAGTAAGTAAAATCGCAACAGTGGACTTCAGGAGAGCTACTTTGCCCACTTCTGGGACTTTCTTGGAAGAATCCCATAGGAACAGGCCCTAGTGGGAGGAGTGGTGCAAGAGAGATGGTTAATATTAAAGATCACTTCCTCCAGGCTCAAGACCAGTGCACCCCCATGGGCAAGAAATCAAGCACGGATTGATTTCAAGCACCATGCAATCAGGGTGCATGGATGAACAAGGAATTCCTGTCAAAATGCAAAACACAAGCAGGAGATATACAGGAGCTGAAAGCAGACACAAGCTGCTTGGGATGAATATAGGGTTATTGTCAAGAGTATGCAGAAAAGTGATGAGGAGAGGTAAGGCCCATTTGGAATGATATCTGGCTAAGGATGTCAAGGAAAGCAAGAAAGGCTCCTTCAAACACATCAATCATAAAATGAAAACTAGGGAAAATGTCGGCCTGCTACCGAATGGAGCAGGATGCTGGTGATAGGACACAGAGAAGGGAGGGAAACTGAATACCTTTTTTGCTTCAGTCTTAATGCCAAGGCCAGTCCTTAGGAATCCTTGGCCCAGAAGACTAGGGAGAAGGTCTGCAGAAGGAAGTCTTTCCCTTGGTTGAGGAGGATTGGGTTATAGATGATTTAGACAAACCTAACATCTACAAGTGCATGGGCCCTGATGGGGGTATCATTGCTAGGTCCCTCTTGGTCATCATCAAAAGGTCACAGCGATCAGAAGAGGTGCCTGAGGACTGGAAGAAAGCAAACATCATCCCAGTCTTCAAAAAGGGCAAGAAGGAGGAGCCAGGGGGCTACAGGCCAGTCAGCCTCACCTCAATCCCTGGAAAGGTGATAGAATGGTTCACCCTGTAGGCCATCTCTAAGCATGTGGAAGACAAGAAGTTGACCAGGAGCAGCCAGCATGGATTCACCAAAGCGAAACCATGCTTCACCAACCTTCTACAATGGAACAACTGGCTGGATACATGAGGGGAGAGCAGTGGATATTTTCTACCAGGATTTGAGCAAAGCTTTCAACACTGTCACCTGTGACATCTCCATAGGCAAGCTCAGGAAGTGCAGGCTGAACAGGTGGACAGTGTTCAGAGAACTGACTAAGTGGCAGGTCTCAAAGGGTTGTGATCAAGGGTGCAGAGTCTAGTTGGAGACCTGTGGCTAGTGGTGTCCCCCAGGAGTCAGTACTGGGTCCAGTATTGTTTAACTTACTCATCAATGACTTGGGGGAAGGGATAGAGTGCTTTCTCAGCAAGTTTGCTGATGATACAAAACTGGGACAAGTGGCTGATACCCCAGAGTGCTGTACTCCCATTCAGAAGGATCTAGACAGGCTGAGAGGAGCATTTCAAAATTCAACAAAAAAAAAAAGTGCAGGGTATTGCACCTGGGAAACAATAACCTCAGGCATCAGTACAATCTGGGGCTGATCTACTGGAAAATAGCTCTGTGAAGTACCTGGGGGTCCTGGTGAATAGCAAGTTGTCCATGAGCCAATAATGTGCCCTTGTGACCAACAAGGCTAATGGTATCCTAGGCTACATTAGGAAAAGTATTGCCTGAAGGTCTAGGAGGTGATCTCTCTCTCTACTCAGCCCAAGTAAGAATGAATTGTAGACCTAATATTTTATCATATTTCTGTTTATTCCTTCCCTTTCTAGGAATATCCTGTTGATAGTCATTCCCTCATGACATACATTTTTTCTCAGGAAAAAAAAACCAAAAAACTAGCTATTATGTCCTTAGAAATACCATAGAATAGAATCATAGAATAGTTAGGGTTAGAAAGGACCTTAAGAGCATCTAGTTCCAACCCCCCTACCATGGGCAGGGACACCTCACACTAAACCATGTCACCCAAGGCTCTGTCCAACCTGGTCTTGAACACTGCCAGGGACGGAGCATTCACAACGTCCCTGGGCAACCCATTCCAGTGCCTCACCACCCTAACAGGAAAGAATTTCCTTCTTATATCCAATCTAAGCTTCCCCTGTTTAAGCTTCAACCCATTACCCCTTGTCCTGTCACTACAGTCCTTAATGAAGAGTCCCTCCCCAGCATCCCTATAGGCCCCCTTCAGATACTGGAAGGCTGCTAGGAGGTCTCCACACAGCCTTCTCTTCTCCAGGCTGAACAGCCCCAGCTTTCTCAACCTGTCTTCATATGGGAGGTGCTCCAGTCCCCTGATCATCCTTGTGGCCCTTCTCTGGACTTGTTGCAACAGTTCCATGTCCTTTTTATGTTGAGGACACCAGAACTGCACCCAGTACTCCAGGTGAGGTCTTACAAGAGCAGAGTAAAGGGGCAGGATCACCTCCTTCCACCTGCTGGTCACTCTCCTTTTGATGCAGCCCAGGATACGGTTGGCTTTCTGGGCTGTGAGCGCACACTGAAGCCAGCTCATGTTCATTTTCTCACCAAGCAACACCCCCAAGTCCTTCTCCGCAGAGCTGCTCTGAATCTCTTCTCTGCCCAACCTGTAGCTGTGCCTGGGATTCAAAATATATTTGAAAGCCAGTCAAATTGCAGAGAAGATAAATTATCCTTTCAAAAGACTCAGTGATTCACCACCACGTAACCTTCGACACCTGATAACACTAAACCTCCTGCAGGTAAAAAGTTCAAGCAAATATAAAACCTCACATACAGGAAGCTCCCACATTCAGAAAGTCTTTTGCACTAAACAGCAAACACAACAAATTGTTTAGTACTGTAGGTTCCTTTTAATAGCTGTAAGACATTCAAGATTGCAAAATGAAAACCTTCCAGACGTCAAAATCCAAAGAGCACCAAGTAAGATGCATGCTTACTTAAACATTGTGCAGTTGATGCATAGTCTTCATGCTGAGGCATTGCTTTAGATAAGGCAAGCAGCTCAAGTGTGTGCACCCAAATTACTAGAGGCTGACGGAGCTGCAGGAACTGATCCCAGGTGGCTCTGTCATGCAGACAAGAGAAAAGGTGCAGAAAAGGAAATTAAGGTACTGAAAAATATCAAGTGAGATCCATAGTCAGACTGCTTGCTAATGGTCTTTGCCGCTTCTGGCTTGGCTGGGCACGTCAGCCTGTGCTGCCACCTTCAGGCTCTGCCATCTGTGAGAAAAGACTAGCTTCCTCAGAAGGGGTAGAATTCAGTCTTTGGAGGAACCGTCTTTCTTTCAGTGCCTTTTTAATACACTGCAAACACAGCAGAGAAGGTGCTGTGACTCCCTCCTCCTGGCCATATGTCTCCACTTCCCAACGCTGGTGTAGCCATCATGTCACCTCAGAGTGAAGGTGCAGTCTCCTGCCCCTGCTGCTTCCCCTGGCACTGGCTCCCCAGACTGAGAAGCAGCCTTGGTGGACATTGCTGATGGAGCCATGCCCATGCCTGTCCAGGCTAGCATCAGGTGACTTTTTCTCTCCTGCTTTGAACAAAAAGTAAACATACACTCCCATGTGTGATTTTCCCTCAGTCCTCTTTTCATAGGTGTAAGATGAAGATTGAACTCATAAGTGATGCCTGTTATAATGCTGCTCACAGGAATGAAAACCATTTTTACAGTTCTTTAAGAAATTCACAAAAATATTCAGAAAATTGCACCAATTGTCCTATCTCTTAAATGACTCATTAAGGAAAGAGACAACAGGCAATGCATTTTTCTGATGACTCAGGAGCACAAGGTACCTGCAAAGCTTCATGTTGCTGCCCCCCTCATTTCCAACTCCGTGGATGGATGCACAAATTCGTAGTCAGGTCATATGGTGACACCAAGGACTGTGTTACCCTGACCAGGCACCTGCACTGGCACTAGAAGTCCCACACTGTACTTGCAATGTGTGCCAAAGAGGTAAGCAGAAATTAAATACAGTGGCCTCCCGCTGCTGTAGATTATACTTACATCTGTGCTTGGCATTTTGGCTCTAGGTTAATTAGCGCCGCTGAGGCAAGCAGCAAGCAACTCATGTTTGAGAACTACCCTATCCTTCCTCTCTGTTGCTCAGGCACTATAAATTGAACACTGATTGCTTTGCTCTGCCTGTACCTTATATAACCCTGTGAGGTCCTGCAGACTCACACTGCTTGTGGTCTACAGTTAAATGCAGCAAGGCTGCATACCTATTTATTAATCAAGAAGGTGTGCATAGCCAGGCACTTCCGTCTGCCTTCTGGGACTATCTTTTTGAAGTTGGCAGTGACTACTGCTAAACAGACCTCTGAGAAACTGTGTTAAGTGATGTTGATGGATACCATCACAGGGCTCAGTCAGTCTTTTTTCTTTAACTGGAAGCACATTTCCATATTAACCTTGATGAGAGATTAATTTCTGTTCACTTTGATTTGTTTGTTTTTTTTTTTAATATAGAGCCAGATTAAATTTTTTTTTTCTCTGAAGCAGTCAAAATGTTTAATATGTTGCTAAGTTGCATGTAACAGAAGTAATCAATAGCATCCCAGAGCATGTTTTGATACCATCAGATAAGTGATAGTGACCAATCATAAACACTGCTGAGATAATACAGTTATAGCAGAGCTCAAGAAAAACTACAATTCTCATGATTTTAATGAATTTGTTCACAGTTCTTAATTACAAAATCTGCTAATTCATTGGTTTGTCCAATTTCTAATAACTTATATAAATTCAAGTAATTATGTGAGGAAAAAGGCTGCACTTCTCTCTAAGTCAGTCTTAGGAAGGAGCATGATGCTAGTACCTCAAATTCTCTATTTGGGTTTGCAATTAGGAAAATAGGCATTCAATATTATTTATTTAATACAAGAATGTGATTCCTCAGGTCACACTAGAAAGCATGCTGAATCTACAGGGTAATTTCCAGTCCAGGACTTTCAGAAAAAGAAGAAACGGCACCTTGGAAATGAGCTTTTCTGTTCCTAGCTCAGCTTCCTGACAGAGATGGGAAAATGTGTCTGTGTGACTGATTTCTACCTGATAGTACTTAGGAATGGGTCCAATTACAAAGTGCCGGGTTTGCTGCTCAAGGAGAGGAGGGCTGGCAGAAAGGCTTGCTCATCTCCCAAACCCCTGCAGTAAATTGGCTTCTCAGGAGGGGTGTTGAGGGTTTTAGGTATTCAGTGAAGTAGTCATTAATCTAGAAGAGAGATGAGGCTGTCCGCATGGCTTCAGCTGATTGCATCCTGTACAGGATTTCCAAGGGAAAACAGCCTTTATTTCCTTTTGGATGCTTTCTGTAGGTTTGCAGTGTTCTTTTTTACTTGACAGACAGTGAGATGGCTATGACAAATTTCTCTTACCTACTTTTAGTAAAGCTATTTGATTTTTTTTTTTTGTTATTGTATCAAAGGCTGGAATTTGATGGCTGTAACTGGATTCTTTATTCTGCCTGTCATTTCCACCAGGCTTTTTCTTACTCTCAAATCAGATCTTACTGTACTTCTTTGGTATTTAACTGTCTCCACTAATGATCTCCACTGATCTCCCTATATTCCTATAACGGCTGCTTTGCTCTTAAAATCTTGTTCAAACTGCAGCCAAGCTTTGTGATCTATAACCAATACTTGTTCTCCAAATGCACTATAATGTTGAGATTGTTATCTCTAATACAAGCTTTGATCTAATCTCAGATGATACCAGCAATCCATGAGCTATACACAAACCCCTTTCTTTATGGAGATGGTAATTAAAGGAAACTTTTGTTAATATTACTGAAAGTGCATTGCAAAACCCAATGCATAAAAAAAATTATCTGATCATGTGAGTGTGGTGAAGGGCGTATAGAATAATTGATAGCAGCAATGACACTGCACAGTGTAAATCTCTCTCACATGCTTTAAAGAACATGAGCAAAGTTCAGATCATTACATAAAGTCCTGTCCACGAGCTGGAGCATACATTGTGCAATACCAGCAGTCTCCCCTCCAAAGGTCAGAGGGAACTTGCATTCACATGGTATCTAAAGCCTGAAAAGTGAGGCTGGACAAATCACCAGGAGCTGCTAAGCTAAGAATGGAATAAAGTCAATTTAATACTCCCTCAGAAATACAGTAGTGTAAGTCTGGTACACAGTGACAGAATCAGAGACCTAAAATACAGAGGCTGAATGTTAAACCCATGCCTGCTGAGGGGCTGAGTCCAGGAGGAAATACTCAGAAATTTCTCCTTGTTTTCAGAGGTGAAGGCACCTCCACTAAGGGCTGCCCCTCACTGGCACCTACACATCTGCCTGGGGTCTTTGCATGTCTTTTGGCCAAGACTCCTGAAGACAGCTCCCACTGGCAGCTATAAGGGCAGCTCAGGGGTTGCTATTGAGACTGGCGCTGTTCAACATGTTTGTTGGTGGTATGGACAGTGGGATTGAGCGCACTCTCAGCAGGTCTGCTGACAACACCAAGCTGTGTGGTGCAGTTAACGTGCTGGAGGGAAGGGATGCCATCCTTGACTGGCTTGAGAGGCGGGCCAGTGTTGTATGCTGGCCTGCATCAAAAGGAGCATGACCAGCAGGTCAAGGGAGGTGATTCTTCCCCTCTACTCTGCTGTCATGAGACCCCACCTGGAGTACTGGATTCATCTCTGGGGCACCCAGCACAAGAGGGATGTGGATCTGTTGGACTGAGACTAGAGATGACCAGAGGTCTGGAGAACCTATTATATGAAGACAGGCTGAGCTAGTTGGGGGTTTTCAGCCTAGAGAAGACAATGCTCAGGGAAGACCTTATAACAGTCTCCCAGTACCTAAAAGAGGCCTACAAAAAGTCAGGAGAAAGAAATTTTACAAGGGCAAGTAGTGATAGAACAAGCGGGAATGGCTTTAAACTGAAAGAGGGTAGATTTAGATTAGACATTAGGAAGAAATTCTTTGATGAGACACTGGAACAGGCTCCCCAGAGGAGCTGTGGCTGCCCCACCCCTGGAAGTGTTCAAGGCCAGGTTGAATGGTGTTTCATGCAACTTGGTCTAGCAGAAGGTGTCCCTGCCCATGGCAGGGGGATTGGAGCTGGGTGGTCTTTAAGATCTCTTCCAGCTCTAGCTATTCTGTGATTCTAAGATTCCTTTTGAACCTGCCCCATGCTCTGAACAGTTTGCATGGCCACTTTGCCTCCAGCTTGCTCCTTCTGTTGTGCAATGAAAGCACCACACATGTGGCCTGGCAAGGTCTTCCCCCATGAAGATGGAAGGAAGGAGCTCCAGAAGACTGAGCAAAACTTTGAGCCCTTCTTCTGGACCTTCCTTGCAGTCTCTCCCACATACTGACTTCATATTGAAGCTTATATTGGAGCTGAAACTATTAGTAGAAATAAGCATCCTGACGGATTTATTTAATTTAAGCTCCACCTACAGCTGAGGTTTGAATTTACTCCATATTATGCACACTGCTGGCCAACAAATGGACTTCCAACAGAGCTACTGAGTTTGATGTCTGGGAGGGTTTGGCTTGTTTTTCACAGTTTTTCGTATTTCAACTTAATGTAACCCAGAGTACTAACCAATGTGTGTGTGAATGTAAATTTATGTGAATCAAAATTTGCAAAAGGCTTTGATATTCTCTTGAAAGCTCATCTTTGTGCCTGAACAGTGGAGTGCTAATCAACACAGATGATGAGTTAATGGCAGAGATTTCAGCTGGTGGTAGCACTTAAGAATGCACATGTTCTAGGATATTTCAGATAAGCTCTGTTGATATCCTTAAAATACAAGAATTATGTGACTTTAGAGGTTGCTAGGTGATTATAATTATGGCCTTAATAATGAAAATCAGTCTGCTAGTGATAATGTATTCTTGCTTTACAACACTTAGGTTCTAGCTATTTGTCAAAATGCATTCATAAAAAAAAAAACTAAACTAAAAATTTATACTGTATACACAAATATGCAAGAGGCATTTTTTTTTTTATTTTAACAAAAACTTTTTATTTAATGTCAGAGGTTTTCCATATGTTTGTATTCCAGTTTTTAGGTGCATTGGGAAAACAGTGAAATCAGGACAAGATGGAAAACATTTTTGCCTTCCACCATGATTATGACCAGTTTCACTCAGCATTCAGGGTACTGAGCAGACATACAATAACACATAACTGTGACTACTGATGAGATGACCTGTGAAGTTTGACTTCTTCGCATCAGTAGTCGGCAAAACTGAAAGAAACCACTTGTAATACAATGAAGAACTCAGTGGTGACATCTTTGGATATTTTTCTTCACATTCTGTGATCAAGAAATTGATGGTTTTTTGCCCATTCTTGGAAAAAATTCTTTGTTGCTGACGTAGCTGTCATCTCAAGTGAAAGCTTTGTTTGGAGTGTTCCACCACATTTCTCAGCAATTGTCATTGTTTTTTTCTCTGATAAATGCAAAAGTCCACGTCAGTCTTGTGACTTTCTATACCTTCATATTAATAATCTTACACATTTTGCAACTCAGCAAATTATCACTACAATGCATTCACTGAATCAGACATAAATCAGCTAGACAGGTTGCTGGGTAATGGTTTCAGCAACAGTAGCTTCTAATGTTCACCCTTCAGTGCTGCCCCTGGGTTTTTTATAGTGCATAAAGATAAGGACCCATTAGTGAGCATTTCTTATTCAACTTTCTGTTCTGAGCATCAATTAATTTCTTTCCAAATAAAAAGTATCTATTTGGAATAAAGTTTCCTTTGCTGTAAAGATTGACACCCGTTTATGTTCTGTTGATTTCTGAGCACAATTCAAATTTCTCTTTTAAAATGCAGTCATAACATTTAGAAAAGGAGGATCACTGTCAATATGACACATCACTTTCTTCCTTCCCTTCTTCTTGCACTTTCAGCAAGTCCTTAGCAAAAACCCTGGTGGACCCAGCTGAGATGTTGACAACATCTCCATGGTCATCTCCCATTGGATTCTTCCCATTGGTCTTAAGCGAGGCTTCAGCATCTGCTTGGTTGTGGTTTTTTGTTGGTTTTTTTTTTTCCCCAAATCCTACATGTCTGCAGATCTATATGAGCTAAGACAGAATTATTCTGAGGTCTCTTATTTGTACATACAGCTGCTAAAGGCTTAGCAATTATGCAGTTCTGACAGGCATTGCTACCCTGAAGGATGCTAATGCCCAAGATAATCCTTGGAAACCCCTTAGGTATTTTTTTGGTCTTTTCTCCAAGTTTTGAGGCAACCACAATGTGTACAATTCATCTTTTGATGTCATCTCTCATTGTTAAAGCTGCTTTAGGCAAAATTACTCCGTTGCTTTTTAATGAGCCTGTGGCAGCTACTTTAGCACTAGAGATATTTTGCAAGTTTACCTATCAGCAAGTTATCTAGACACACACAAGTTTCCTGTTGCTATCACAGAGGATGTTTTTGTTATTTTCCTCTAAACTTGGCATCTGGATCATGAGGGAGTGTCGTGGTTTAAGCGCTGTTCTCAGACTAAAGGCAAAAAAACAGCACTGCACCAGCTGCTAAGAAGGAGAAAAATAACAGCTTTATTTTGTAACATTTATATTGTAACATCTTTGTAACATATGTACCATTTATTGTAACATTTATTGTAACATTATATTGTAACATATGTTGTAACATTTAAACGTTACAGCTGAACCCAGGACACAGAGGTGCCTATTGGTGAAGCCTTTTATTCATCAGATTCCCTGCGGCCTGCTCACTGGCGCCAGCAGAGGTGTGGGAGCAGGTATCCTCACCAGCTTCAAGAAGCAAAGACTTTTTTTTATGCCAAATAAGCACAAACAGCAGTTGGTACATTACATTTTCTGTTTCAGAATATGTATCTCTCTCACCGTCTTGGAGTGGCCCCTTTTTGCTCACTTGTCGTGGTTTAAACCCAGCCAGACAGCTTGTTCACTCACTTCCCCCCTTCTTGCCCTCCCCCTACTCCCAGAGGGACAGAGAGGAGAATCGAAAAGAATGCAACTCCCACGGGTTGAGATAAGAACAGTTTAGTAACTAAGGTATAACACAAATCACTACTGCTACCACCAATAATAACAATGGTAAGGGAAATAACAAGGGAAGAGAATACAACACCTCACCACCAGCCAACCGATAACTTGCTCCCCCCCCCAGCCCGACCAAGCACCGATCGATACCTCCTCCAACCCTGCAGACTCCCAGCCCTTCCGGCTAACTCCCAGTTACATCCTGGGCATGACGTGCTGTGGTATGGAATACCTCTTTGGTCAGTTTGGGTTCCCCTCCTCCCTGGCAGAGCATGAGGCTCACAAAATCCTCGGCCAAACCAAAACATCCTTGTCATCCACTCTGTTTCCGAGCTGAAAGTCAAAACACAGCGCTGCACCAGCTACCAAGGAGAAAAATGACTGCTACTGCTGAACCCAGGACATCACTTTAGCATGCACGTAGCAGCAATCTCAGTGATAATGAGCCTCTGTGTCAGCAGACAATCTCTCAGAGCAGTAAGGATCTTGTTCTTTTTATTTGCTATAGCACCTGGCACTTGTATGTCTGCAGCTAGCACAACACACTTAATTAGCACTGCACACATACCTTACTTTATAAAGTACCTGCTTGGTTTTGGAGGAAGATTGATTATTCTGGCTCTCATACTGTTGCTTAGTGATTCCATAGATGTTTCTACATTCAGTCACTGTTGTCCTAGAATCATAGAATGGGTTGGGTTGGAAGGGACCTTTAATGGTCCAAGGATGACCAAAGCCCCAAGGATGACCTTGGACACTTTCAAGGATGGGAAATCTACCACCTGTCTGGTCAATCTGTCCCAGTATTTCACCACCCTCATCGTAAAAAAAAATATCTTCCTTATATTTAGTCTGAACATACCCTCTTTTAGTTTAAAAACATTAATCCTTGTCCTGTCGCTACAGACCCAATCAAAAAGTCTCTCCTCATCTTTTTTATAAGCCCCCTTTAAGTACTGAAACTCTGCAATAAGGTCTCCTTGGAGCATTCTATTGTCCAGGATGAACAACCCCAGCTCTCAGCCTGTCCTCACAGGAGAGGTGCTCCATCCTTCTGATAATATTTGTGTCCCTCCTCTGGACCCACTCCAATGAGCCTTGCTCATTTGTCACAATTAGCACACACCAGAAGCCCTAATTTTTCCCACTGTAAGAAAGCCAAGGCATTTCTGAAGCCCCTGCCTGTGTATTATTGCACCCATTCTCTCCTTTGGTCACAACCAGGTATGGAATATGATTGCAGAATTGGGCAACTCTCAGAGTTTGTATCAATATTTAACATGAAGTGGCATTAGGATTTTCTGTAACTGTGTAAATTGTAAAGGTCTTCTGTGCTTACTTGGAAGGGAATGGACAGGCTCTCTATTTTATCTGCTTCGCTTCACAGAGATGACATTTACACTTTGGCAATAAAAACTGTATGAGCTGTAAAATGCAGGAAAAGGAAGAAAGTCAGAACCACCATGTATACCATGTATTGAACAGCCTGGTCTAGCGGAAGGTGTCCCTGTTCATGGCAGGACATTGGAACTAGGTGATCTTAAAGGTTCCTTTGAACCCAAAGCATTCTATGATTCTATCAAGGCCTTAGTTCTTCAAACCTGAAGCGTATCTTAATATATTTCATGTGTTTCAGAGCAGTAATAGTAGCTAAGTACAACCAAAATTGGTATTTGGCAACCAAGTTATTATTTCAGGCATCATCTTTGGGAAGATACTTTCATGCAAAGGCTAACCCTTCATTTCCCAGCTCATGGACAGAATGCAACTTGATTCTAGTGCAAGGTGGAGCTTCTATATTGCTGTAGCCATTGACACACTAGCTCCATGTGTGTGCTCCTCTTGCGCACTCATTGCTAGCACGTTTTATAAATTTCAGTAAATAAACAAGGGTTGGCGAGTGCAGGCTGCTAGGTCTGCCGCACCCTGCAACAAGCATCTTTTGCCACCCCTCCGCATCCTGTCACTTTCTCGTGCACCCATGACAGACCGGTACCCAGCCGGGCACAGACAAAACGTGCACTCGGAAGCAGCGTTCAGCCGCCCTCCGCCACCGCAGGGGTCTCTCACCGCCCCGTCGGGCTGGGCCGGGCTGGGCTGGGCGAGTGGGACAGCTCCGGAGAGGCGTGGCTAAGGGTTACCCCGCCTACCTTCACCCCAAACCAGAGACTATTGGTGGAGGTGCCGCGGGTTCCCGCCCAGGGGCGGGGCCGGGGCGGGCGGGACGGCGGGGTGCTGTCCGCCCGCCACAGCCCAGCAGGAGCTTTTGCTGCCGCCGCGGAAGGGCGGGATGGAGACAGGGGCGAGGACAGGGCGCAGCGACATGGCCGGGAGATACGACGTGGTCGTGGTCGGGGGCGGCATCTCAGGTGGGTTCGGGGGGGCGGCGCGGTCCCCGGGCATCCTCCGGCCTTCATAGGGGCATCACTCCAGTGCTCGGGGTCGGACCCATCTCGGCTGGACGGCGCGGGGCCGGAGAGCGGTGGGGCAGGGGTGGCTCACTCCCACGGCTAGCTGTAAGGTTTAGGCGATGACTATACAGGGTGTCAGGTCCCCAGGGGCGTCAGCTACATTTGGGGAAATAAAAACATAACACAAAGGGGGGGGAAATATCCCGGTTGTTATTTTATCACGTGTTTGTTGCTGCCTGCGCTGGTTTGTACTTCGTGCTCATCAGAAGAGAGTCTGTAGGAAAACTGTCCACAGGTGCGGGAGAATGCAAGGATACAGGCTGGGATTTTTGCATCCCGAGGAAGATGGTGTTTTGAAATTGTGGGGTTTTAGGTTGCTCTTGCAGCGCTGGCAACTGTATTATTTTGATAAATGCTGCAGAAGGACATCTGGAATAGCTGTAAAAACACGTTAGGCTTTGTTACTGTGACAAGAGCTGGGCTACAGCCAGCTAAATTCTCCCAGTGCGATGGACTCTTCACACTTTGCTAGGAAATACTTCTCCAAACGCTCTTCAGATCTACTTTTAACACTGGCAAGGTACATTGTGACCGCTGATTCTCATGCTTAACATGCCCTCACCCCCCACCGCAGAAATAATTATTCTTATGGCACTTAACTGTGCCTAGAATGAGAATGGTGCTATGATGGAGAAAATGTGTTTCGTTTGTCAGTTGCATAAGTACTGTGTTAGCGGCTTTGGCCAGGATTCAGTTTTCAGAGAGTCTTTACTTCACTAGTGATAACTGTGAGCTATGTCACTTCAGTGATACTACAACCAGTATGGCTATAGGTAAAATGAGTTTTTATTAGAATTGAGGAGTTTTCCTTTCTTTAATCTACAGTGAATTAATGCATAAAACAGCAAACAGTTTACTTAATTACATTATATAATTTGGTAAAATGATATTAATTGTTTATTATTTGTGACAATATAATTATTTAAAAAGCTGTAGAAAGAAAGAGTTTGTACATAGGTTTGCTTGCGTTTTTCTTTTATCAAATGCCTGGGTATTTTTCTGCTATCATGAGTCATTGGGTCTTCATGTTTAGGGTTCATGTAACAAACAGAGTGCCCTTAGGAAATTATCACCCTGTACTGTGTGCAGCTGATGGTGGTGTGAACTTAATGTGGTTTTTAGGGCTCTGAGAAGCTCTTTTTCTCTTGCTTCTCCAGCTTTTCAAACTGTAGCAGTGATTTGGAAAACACATCGAGCATTTCTAAGTGATATCTTGCTTCACTAGTACAAGAATTAGGAAGTTTCTTCAGAACACTTATGCCTTGGACTAAAGCCTGGTGTGGAGTCTGAAATGTAGCCAACCAGGAAATTCCAAGGCGTTGCAGTCTCTGAAAATTTGTCAGTGGCATTAGGAACACAAATAAACATGTCATAGCACTCTTGGAATACAGGAACATTTTTCTTACCAGTGGAAACCCTTATGTCACTCCAGTAACATAAAAATTGGTGTTTGACTGTTATGAATTACAACTGGCATCATTTGAAGAGAACAGCCTTAGAAAAATGGACTATAAATGCCTTATTTCATAATTAATCTATCTTCAACATATAATACCATTCATAGCTGGGCATTATAATTGCTACCAGCTCCTGGTTTGTTTTGCTTTTTACACAGCTTCTCTGTCTCCACTGTTCCTGTACCAATGTACCTACACCTCAGCTCTGTAAGAGGTTATACAGCGCTGCTTTCTGGTCTTAAAAAAATGTAATCTGTATCCAGAACTTTGTGACTGGTGAGATAAAAACCATGCTCCGGTATGGACAGGGTTTCACCTTAACATGTCTCTGACTCCAGTCTTGACTTGCTACTGCTTATTTCCTTGAAGATCTACTTGAAGTTGTCTTATCTGCTAAGATTACTACCTTCTCTCCTTCTGCTGTATTTTAAATCCTCATGACCTGATGTTTGCAAGAAAGAATGGAAAACTTTGGGAAAATCTAGTTATTTACTAGAAATAGATGAAATCTGCATCAGGTATAAACAAGGTGCTTGTTAATATATTAACTGTGAACTTCCTAGCAGTGAGATTGTGGCTTTAAAAAATAGTTGTACAATATTTGCAAAATAAAGCTCAAATCATGACTGGCACCTCTGGAATTATCTATTCCTCAACACGAAGCGTGTCCTTGAGAACAAATTTCTGTACAACCTAACGCACTCTTCTCATCTGTGCTCCTCTCCTCTGTATGCACACATCTGTCACTCACAGCGACACAGAATCAAGTCTGCCTGTAGGAAGCTGCACTCTAGGGGTGGAGGAAGCTTCTGCAAAGTGTGCTTCAGAGTGGGGAAGCCCTTGGAAGAAGAACTCATTTCTAGTAGACTCTACTGCTGATATTTTCCTGTTGTACTCCATGGAATCATGTTCAAACAGCCCACACTTCATTAGCAACTACATTTGGACCCCTTCAGAGAGGGAGCTGCAGAATTTGGGCTAGATTCCTCTTCTCACATGGGTGCACATGTTGAAAATGTGGATCATGGCCAGGAAAGGCCCCAGGCACGTTTGTATTGTTTGTAATGGATAATGTCCCCTGTAATACAGTTAATATTAGTTATAATGTTTTATACAGTAGCATATGAAAGAAACTGAAGCTTGAAGTTTAAGACTTTCCCAATACCCACAGGGAATTATTACCTGTATGCCTTGAATATTTCTCCCATTTTCTACCTATAGGGTTTTCTACTGAGCTGAAGAGGGTATTCTGGTTTGGATTGATTTTGACCTTTTGCTTGTATAGTTTGGTTTAGGCTATTAAATTCCCTCATTTGTTAAACACAGCAAGCTGACAGCGCATGGTGTGCCATGGGTGTGTGGCTGCTTAATCAGCAGGGTCATAACCCTGACATCCCATCAGAGAATCCTCTGCTGCTTGGGTTAAGGGGCTACACTAATTGAGGACTAGGACATTGTCATCCTCTATGTTGACTAACTACTGTATGGATGGCTTTCAGAAGCTGTCCCTTTTATGCAGCAGATCACTGCTATAATTCTTCTGACGCATTGTCTGCATCTCAGCTGTCACCTGCACCTGAATCTAAGGCCATGGTTACAGGGAGATTTATATTTTGGCTCCATAGCCCTAGGATGGAGTGTGCACAAAAGCTCTGAGATCTGACATCAGTTACAAGGTCCAGGATGCTCAGTCACTCCTTGGGGATTGATTGTTAATGACTGGTGAGCATTAAGTGCTCAGAGAGTTTGACAGAAACCTTAGATATTTCAGCTTTTCAGATCTAGGAAGTGGCTGCTGCCTGTATGTGATCTGCAATTCCTCACAACTTTGTAACTGACCCTATTGCAGCATATTTTCACATGGATAACAAAATGCGCTATGATGACTCAAAGGCTATCTCCTTGCCAAATTTTAAGTTGCTGCTAGAACTTCCAAAATAGGAATAAAATAAAGACATGAGTTTAGAAAATCAAAAAAATGTTTGTTTCTTGAAGGTTTAGAAATAGCCAATTTTGACTAAGATTTTCCAGCAAAGAAAAGAATCAGCCTGAAAAACACACCCTGAAAAGTCTGTCTTAAATAATTCAAAACCTTGCAAAAATAGAGTGGAAGCAAAATACCCTAATTTGTTTCAGTGGAAAGTTTGGGCTATATTTGTGCACCAGCCTCACCTTACACATGAATTTTGGATACTGGGAGCCAAGTTTATCAAAAGAAGGCAAGGGACGTTAAGAATGTTTGTCTACATAATGCAAAACAGAGACATATTACAAATGGAGAACAATGTCCAGAAGCAGACAAGCCCAAGAAAACTTGTATACAAATATCTCTTGGAAGACATTTCAGCACATCATGAAACAGGCACAAAGCACTAGGGAAACACAGTCATCGCTGAAACTTATGCTGAAGATTATAATTCTTTGATATAGACAGACTTCATTTCCACATAAAACCACATTTGCTCTTAGTTAGAAGCAAGGAGATCTCATGGCTCAACAAAACAATGCTTAGATTTGCCAGCCACATGCAGGAAACAGCACTGTTTTCTGTTGCACTTAAGGAGTCCAAATGCCACAAATTGTAGGAGAAGCTGTGATGTAAAAATAGTAACAATTAGTCTTATGCTGAAATAAACCGTATGACACCCTATTATAGTTGTGGGGGTTTTTTGTTTGTTTGTTTTTTTTTGGGGGGGTGGGGGTTTTGTTCTTTTTTTTTGTTTTTTTTTTCTCTCCAAGGAAGGGCACTATGTGTTGCATCTCCTGCTCCATGATGTGAGATTGATGGGATGTGAGATGATCAAGAACCTTACCACTTGAGCTACTCACATTGGCTGAGGTCTCTGAGTGAAAGAGTGAAAAATAAGGAAATGCAGATTTTCCTTGCTTGCTATAATGGCTGCTCTAATGGCAGCACAACTTATGTTGTATACCACTTTGTTTTGACAGCATGCTGTGCTGCTAGTGGGTGGTGGTATCAGTTAAACTGTCAAATACACAGTTGTTGGTAGAAGATGCAATCAGTCCCACCTGTGCAAATCTGGATCAGATTTCAGTAGATTTTTCTTTTGTTTTGTTTTGTTGGTTTTTTTTTTTTTTTTTTTTTGGTTTTTTTTTTTTTGGTTGGTTTGTTTGGTTTTTTTGCATTGTTACTTCTAAATTTACCAAGAATTTGACCTGTAGAAATGCAACACCTGGTTCCTAAAATCAATCCTGTGTTTGTCTCTTTACATCTGCCCTGTCCTGGACTCTGGCTGCCTGATTCCTTACTGCTTTCTTACTGGATCCAACAGGAAAGCTGGTAATCAGTGATATTGTTGTCACTGAGTACCAGAAATTCCTGCATTTTGGGGGATGAAGAAATAAATAGTAATGTTTCACAGAGCTCTTGGTTCCCCATGAACTGCTAGGAAGCTGACTGGCTGACTGTCATTACCAGAAAAGTCTACAGCAGGGACAAAACTAACAGGGCCTTATATAAAGTGTCATAGATATTCTATACAATAGTTGCAAATAAGTAGAAATATCAGTTTCCGTTTGCCTCCTTCATAATGTGTTCTAAAGTTTTGCTACTAAAGACACAAAGTCCTATGATGTAGAGCATGGGTTTTGTTTAAGACACTCCTTCGTGTTATGCTTAGTATCAGATATTTAGTTTCAGTCAAAATATGGTTGTGATGTGTTCATTATATAAGCAGATGTAAAAATATTATTATTTTCTTCATCTTTCATAATATTTATCTTTTCTATGGTAAATGCATCATTTCTAAACATTGTCTAACCCAGGATGTAACTTTAGTAGTCACAACAGGTTCTGCCCCCGGATGAAGAATGTATTAGGTTTCTTTCTGGCAAAACCAGCATGTTTCTGGCAAAACCAGCATGATTCATAGGTTAGCAAATTCAGAGCTCTTGAGAGAGCATTGGAAACATATGGCTTGTCCTTGAGGAACAGATTTTGCCTTATGCCTCAGGCTTAGGTGAAAGGTATTGAAAGGTCAGAAAGAGTGTTTCTGTTAGCTAGGTAGGTCTGAAGTCTTAAGAGTGTTATTTAATCCAATAAGCAAAATAAATATCCAATTAGTTAGAACAGGTCTCTCAATATGCTAGCACAATAAGAACAGCATGGGACAGGCATTATGTCTTTTCTGGGAATACCTATGTTCTTGATATTTGTGTCAATGACACTGATCACAGTTTAGAAACAACATTTTTTCACATACCTATTTAGCTGAAGGTCACCATTTAGCCATCAGGAATTTATTCTGCCTACTGAGCAAAACAATTAGCAATAGTTAGAAAATACGTGTAATTACATTAGATGTTTCCATTAACTGGATAGTATCAAACCGTCACCATCATCTTACCTGGTGGTGTTCATTTCTAACTGCACGCTTGTATTAGTTAACTTTTTTCTGTCTTTAGGGGGAATGCATTATTCTGGGGAAGAGATGTTTACTGCAATGGGCTTTGGACTTGAAAATCCCAGTGGGTGTGTATGGAGGAGTGGGTCCATCCTCAGGACATAATTCCCTGACCCTGATTACTGTGTTTCTATTAACACTTGCCATGAGAAACTGCCTTTGTACCATTCAGAGTATGGCTTGCATCCGATGAAAGCATTTAGACAGTAGTGCCACTGAAACCAGTCAGAGTGGCTGGTCTCAGCTGAACAATGCACTCTGCAACAGAAAGTATTTGTTCTCTTCTGGTTGAAACCTTTGCTGAATCAACTGGGTTATTTTTGCTTGAGGGGAAGAAAAGAATTGATGAAAAATAAGTGAAAAACATTTACCTGAAAATGACAAAATAAATAAGCACAGCCTTAGCCCCAGAATCAAGTATTCTATATCAAGGATTGTGAAATAACATGTGGAAAGATAAAATACAACTTGTGACAAACAGAGAGTTAGTAATGTTATGGATTTAGGCAACATGGAAGAAGAAATTAATGTAGACTTATGATTCACAATGTGTATTCCTACTGTTTTGTGCAAATTTAAGGGGCTGTAATTTAATATTTTTTGTTGGTGGTGGTGTTCATTTTCAATGGCAGTTTTAAATCTTCAGTTCCTTAGTATGTGAAAGAAAACAGTTCTTTCTTCTCAGCCTTCTATATGTTGCTGCCCATGTGTGATTTCTCTGCTCAGCCTGATATAAATGAGTACATTTTAACTATATCGTAAAACTTATTTGCATAAAATGGTGCACACAACAAAACAAACAAACAAAACCCGAACAAAACAAAAGAAAAACAACAAACCAAAGCAAGGTAAAGAAAGAGGTAAGGAAGTGAGATATTACCCTGGGTCATGGCAGAAAGGTTTTCACCTCTTATTGACAGGTTTATGTACTTGCCAAAGAAACTTCTAGCTGAATAGTGAGAGCTTATTCTAAGGTGGGCACTGGCAGATATAAATACCCAGTTGCATCTGGAAAAAGTTAAGTTTTTCTCCAGTGAAATGGTAAAAATAATCCCAGCATTAGCATGCTGTTACAGTGGAACTTTCACAAGGATATATTGTCAATTGTCTTACTTTAATGGTGTGTATTAGCATAATGTGGGAAAAAAAGTTTAGAATTATTCCCCTGCTTAAGATCAGAAAAATGTAGAGATTTTCCAGAAAGCTTTTTTCTGTGCAGTACTCAGTTAAAACCTGCTTGGTTAGAACACTACAGTAATGGCTTATTAGTCTTTCACACAATGTAATTATCCCACTCCTCTAAAGCAGGGTGGATTAACAAGGATTTTATGAAGGAATACTGTATTAGGTTGGGTTTTTTAAACTTTTAACCCAGTGGAGGATCCATAAAAGCAAACACACTTTTTCAAAGCAGCTAGCAAGTAGGCAAACAATGTGTCCAGAAAACCAGCAGAAATTTACCTTTTCAGTATTAATAGCTAACTTCTGCCTTTGTTTTGGTGTGGTCAATACAGCACATATGTAGTGGCCTCAGTTTGAAAGGTTAAAAGGTTGGTGTCCCTCCACTGCCCTTCTGTGGATTGGAGATGTTCAGCATGCATTGCATAAGAAGTATGCTGTCTCTGGAAAAGATGCTGTTGGTTGGTGGTTTTTGCTTCTCATCATGGTGTATCAGTGAATCTGTTTGATGCTGTGGGTTACAGAGCCTAGATTTTGAAAAGTAGAATTACTTTACTATTACTGTAGAATTACTATCACATTTCAATAAAGTAACTTTTTAAAAACACCCACTATTTGTGCTATAGAACCTCTATCTGTTCATATGCTCTGTATCAACTCCAGTGTTGAGGCAACTTGGAACTATTCTCAGAAATGCTACCCTTATAACCGCTTCCATACAAAACAGGCAAATATTCCCTACATTGTGGGACTCACTTGGGAATCAAACTCAGGTCTCTTAAGCCCCAGTTTTGTGCACTACATGTAGAGTTGAACCTCTCTTTCCTATGAGGTAGAGGCATGCTTTGTTGTATTTTCCATGAGCCTACATGCAAAATCCAGTTTTGTTCAGCATCTCTGTGTTTCAGACATGGTGTATGTCTTGTCTGCAGATTGGCTTGAATTCATCTTGCTTGCTTTTACTTATTTATTTTTTAACTGTATATCTGGTGTTTTGATGCACTTGAAACTGCTTTGCTTGATAGAATTATGACAGTTTTCTGAAAGGAAAATAGCAGCAGTATGATCTCTGGTGGCAGCAGCAATTCTGAGTCCTTAATAGTGCTGCAGAATCAATAGAAACGGGGCTTTACCACATGGCTTCTTCAGATGGGGGGGGGGGGGATCCTCTTGTGAGATTGCCATAGAAACCCTTGTGGAGGATGTATAAGCCATCTCTCCTTATTTATTCTCATATAATAACAAGTCACTTTCTACAGCCAGATACTTCAAATGAGGCACGGTTTTGGCAGGTCTTTTTCATCTTTCTGTGGCAAGTAGTTTCTTTCTAATTCATAGAGTGATATCTGGAAGGAGTGCAGCCAGTGATTTGGTGTGATTTACTTGGAGAAGGTGGAGGTGGCAATGGGGCACAGCAGTGGCCTTGGTTATGACAGGCATGTCCCTACTGCAGTCATACAGGCATACTCCGGTGATTTTTAAAATACCTCACCTGAGCCCTGGCTGCAGCCTGAGAGGTCACAGCCCAGTGCCTGGCTTTGCCCAGGGCACTGTGGACATCCACAATATCCCAGGACATTGTGGTGTCAGAGCCCATGTGTGCTGGAGGGCCACGGCTCTAGGGGAATACTCATGTTGTGGGAGGCTCTTGTGGTGTGAAGGTCCTGCTCTCCCCCTTGCCAGCTCCTGGAAGGCATGCAGTGTCCTCTGAGGAAGTAATGGGGATGTTGGAGAGGAGGTGAAGACTACATCTGTGTGGCCCAAGGGGAGCTGAGCAGGCAGAGGTGGGGCAAGCAGCTGGAAAAGGTCTCATTTCTTCCTCTCTCTCATTCTCTCCTCATCAATCAAACAGAAATAGATGGTCACTCTCTGGCATCCAGTCCTGTAGAGGGTACTGGAACAGCAACAAAAGCCTTGAAAATTCAAGTTATGGAGAAGATAAAGGGAAAATACACAATCTATTCAGAGGCTAATTGTGTACCAAAAGCATGTAGGCTTCATGATTGTGATGCTGTATCTGGTGCACTTTGGTTACACCAGAATGAAGCTGAAGAGTTGGGCTCCATAGGCAGCTACATAGTAATACCCCATGTGTGGGTGTTGATTGTAGTCTTCCATTTTCAAAGAAAATTGTTTCCATGGTTTAAACAAATAAATACATAGTAACACTCTTTAATTAACATACTTCGCACTGTTTTGATTTCTGAGTTGAGCCCTCTGGCAGTTGCCAGTAAGCCATTGCTGTCCCAATGTATCTCTTGCCCATTCCCACTCTGTGTACCTATGAAGACTTTTTTTTTCTTCTAATCAGTGTCTAAGGTGACACATGGTAAACAATAATGAGACTAAAAACCTGTAAGGCCAGAATGCAGGAATTACAGTTTAACAAGCAAACAGGTTAGAGAACCTCAGTCTTACTGCCGCATATTCTTCATCCTTCAACAGTCCTTCTTTATTTGGACATATCATCTAATTAAGCTATAAACCAGTAGCAAGCTTAACTTCCAACCCAGTCCAGTGCAACCATTATTCTTCCTACACATCTATGGCATGAATATAGCTGTCATAATACAGCATGGAGTGATGGTGTTAGGCACTAAGTATTCACATACAATGGTTGTGGGTTTGTTTTTTTCATACCTAGGCCAGATTTTTGTCTGCTTCATGTAGGATAGGATGACACATGAATACACTGTCCATTTTTTCAAGACTTGTATATCTGTGGTAGACTTTCTTACAAGAGAAATTCATAATTTTGTAATGCTTAAATAAGAATTATGCACTCATGCCTGAATGTCCAAGTAATATTTATGCAGAATAGAGAAATTCAACTTATATTTTATTTTATTTTATATATGTAGGAAATCTTTTTTTTTTTTTTAATATGTTTTCCTCATTTAAAAAAATATTTGTAAGAAAATACTTCAGTTTGTATTCCCAGCATTATAGACTTGTGTCTTCTGTGCTTATGTTGGGGAAGAAGAGAATGCCATCACAAAAGTATTGAAGAATTCAATATTAAAAATAAAAAAATAAAAAATTAAATGCTCTCTATAGACTTTCATGCAGGAAAAAAATGATCAAATACTGCTGAAATAAATGAGATCAATTTAGAAGATGTTCACTCTACTGAAAAATTGCTTCCATTTTTGAAAATTAGAAAACTAAAAAAATAGAAGAATCAAGTATACTTCTTCTGCTGCAGTAATCGAAAGAATGTAGTGCAAGGATGTAAATTTATTTTTAGATGAGAATGGAAATTGTATGTATAATTTTTGTCAATGTAAGCCATTTGAACTTCCTCAGTTCTGGTTTCCAGTGTGTGGTATTCCACTTCCCCATTAAAAGATTACGTGCACAGAAGTTTATGGGTTTCCTGTATTGTCCTCAGAATAAGAAAGTACACTTAATGCTACCCAGAACAATTCCTCTCCTCTGGTCTTTTCAGACATGCATTCTTTGTTGGCTCATGAACGGTTGCTTTTAATCACATTTTGAGGTAGTGTAATAAACATGAATATAATATTATTATTCTTTACTGTGGGCTATCTTGGAAGTTCTGATCAATACGGCTGGCTTTCTATACTTAAGGAGGGGAAACGACTCCAAAGAACCAATGCCTCAGTGCTAAATTGGCCTGCAGGGCAGTGGGATAATCTGATTTCACAAACTCATAATTGCTTTTTACAATTTCAGCTCACATTTGTCAAAAGCAAAGAGGACTCCTGTCCTGTCCAATTTTCAGTTGTCTGTACTGCCTCCATCACAAAGTCCCATAATTAGATGATTTTTGCTGTGACCATAATTCCTTTTATAAAGTATCTGTGTTTGATTGCCATGGTCAAACTCCATTGCTTAAAATTAATCTTGACAGTGAAGCGGTCTTTCTTCCTGCATGTAAATGAGGACAGTGGATAGCAGTAGAATGAAGAGTTGATGAGTGAGAGAAGAAGTTGGAAGCCTACCTTGCTGTAACATGCCTACTTAATATATTATTATTTCTACCTCTATGGCACTCCAAGCCCCTCAAGCTGGCTCTGCCTTTCTAGGTACTGTGCAAATGAAGAGTAGCATTTTTGTCCCTTAATAATTGAGATTTTACTGGTTTTAAAATGCCAAAATACTAACTGGAAGGAGGAAAACTTCAGTCTGTGAATGCTGCTTACGGATATGGTTATAACATGCAACTAAGCAGCAGCAGCCACATGATTTTTGTGGTAAGACATGAAAAGTTTCTGACTTCTCTCAGGAATTTTTGAAAACAGTATGGAAATCTCTGACCTTGAAGCTTTGGTTCAGTTTTTGACCATTGCTTTAAAGCACTTTGTCTTTTTCTGGTAGGTTTGTCAGCTGCCAAATTGCTGTCTGAGTCTGGGGTCAATGTGGTGGTTCTTGAGGCCCGGGATAGAGTCGGAGGAAGGACATTCACTGTTAGGGTAAGTACTTCATGAGATGCTGGACTCCCACTTGTGCTGATCTACAGTGTGGCAAATGTCACTCCTGTCTTCCAGAAGAGCAAGAAGGAGGAATCAGGGAATTACAGGCCAGTCAGCCTGAACTCAGTCCTCGCGAAAGGGGTAGAGCAACTAACCCTGGACACCATTTCCAGGCACATGTAGGACTAGAAAGTCATCAGTCAGCATGAATTCACCAAGAGGAAGTTATGCTTGACCAGCCCAATAGCCTTCTTTCATAAAACAACTGGCTTAGTAGATGAGGAGAAAACTGGGTATTATCTACTAGGACTTCAGTAATTCAACACTGTCTCCCGTAAGATCCTCATAGACAAGCTGATGAAGTATGTACTGTTTGAGCAGCCAGTGAGATGACTGACAACTGGCTGAACAGCCTGTTCCACAGGATGGTGATCTGTGATACTAAGTCTAGTTGGAGGCCGGTAACTTGAGGTGTACCCCAAGGGTCAATACTGGGTCCAGTCCTGTTCAGCATTTTCATTAATGATCTGGATGATGAGGGGACTGTAGCTTCTTTCTGACGAGGAAAGGCTGAGAGAGCAGGGAGATGATACTCAAAAGCTGTCTGCATGCAGTCCTGGCCAACCTGCACTAGGAGACCTTGCCAGACAGGGAGCGTTGGACCAGATGGCCTCCTGAGGTCCCTTCTGACCTCAACCATTCTGTGATACTGTTGGGTTTGACTTTTGCCAGGGAGAAAAAGGGGAGTACGAGTTCCCAAAGCAGACAACTGTCCCAATTTGCCATCACTTCCGTCAAGTAATAGAGCTGTGTTTGAAGAGGTTGCACTGCAATACGTGCCAGTGGGCTTCTCTTGACAGGAGGTGCTTTAAGATTGGACTGGAAGCAATTCTGAGAGCCATTGAATGGGACTTGGGTACCTAACCAGAAGCATGTAGTACCATTTCAGCTGCCCTAGGATACCTTGCCTGGTATCCAGCTGCAGGTCTTCCATGGGTCATGAGACAAATTTGTCAGCCTTGCTCAGCTTGGGTACCTTGGGCTGCATAAAATTGTGTTAAACATCCGTATTAAGGTAATTGAGTACCACCCATGCAGTCCATACCCTTTGTCCATGGCAGGATCTGCTCTGTCTTTAACATTACAGAGGAAAACTATCATCTTGAGACCAAGAGTATGAAAGCATTTCTCCTGTCATTCCCATCTCCCTTTGCATACTATAACAGACATGGTAACTAAGAGCCCTATAAGAAGTAGCCTGAGCAGAGCCAAACATCATTACAGCTCAGACATACATTTTAACACAGCTAAATTATCTGAAATAATACTCATGCTTCTAAAAATGGACCATGCCTTGGCTGCCATTAAAAAGAAAATGAGAGAAATAAGGAGTTACCTATGACACAGGACAATGTAATACAGACATTACTTCTGCTCCCCACCCTGAAAATAAGGGAAGTTTAAAATATGTCAGATGCCATTCCTGGGGAACCAGAGATAAACAGTGGTGTTTCAGCAGAAATCATTGTGTATGAAACATGAAGCATAAACACCATTCTTCTGTGACACTGAAAATGCCTAGCTTAAAATGCTCACTATAAACAGTGTTAAAAAGAGTTACCATCTTGGAAAATCAGCCTGCTTGTAATAGTATTCATTCCTGAAACCTTTGGCTTTCTTTCTGCTTCCCAAGTGAGCATAATGCTGATCTGAGGGATGCATGGAGCACCTTTGGTGGCAAGCATTGCTGGGAGCTGCTAGCCAGGGCACATCAGGCTGGAGCCAAGTTGTGCAGTGTTGGAAAGGAGATTACTCTCCATGAATACTGCAGTGCAGTGCTCAGCATCCACTGCTAAGCAGTTATCTACAGAGAAAACAAGCGTTGGTGCTGGAGGTGGTTTCAACAAATGGTTTGCAATGTTTTGGTTGGATATTTCTTCAGGTTCTCATATCTTTTGTGAGACCTAAAAGCCAATGCTAAAAACTACAGGGGAATTTAAACAAGAGTTAAACCAAATTGCACGTGTGTGTGATAGAGTGAAGACACTGTGATTTCTGCGTGTCTGTGATTACATGTGCATGTAGTTGCAGTGTTAATCAGTATGGAATTATTCTTTCTACTTCTACATTTGTATTGAAGAGCATCCTGTGCAGCTTTTGATTCCTGTATTCTTTCTTTTAACAGAACAATCAGGTTAATTACGTAGATGTTGGTGGAGCATATGTGGGACCTACCCAAAACCGGATTCTCAGACTGGCAAAAGAGCTGGGTATTGAGACCTACAAAGTGAAATTCGATGGCAATATGATCCATTATAAGGGGGCAAGTATTGCATTTTTCATGTTGAGGTACCTCAAATTTAGTCATCCAATAAGCACCTGTTTGAACTGTTGTTATTCTATTTTAACTTACTGAGAGTGTGACCAGTGGTTCTTGTTTTCTTTTGTAAAGTGTTTAAAAAAATGGGACTGACAGCAGTTAAAAAATTTGGGATACATTTGGCGCCTGATTGTCTTTGAATCATATCCTCTAAACATATCCTCTGATGAATTTTCTTGTGGATAAAGGCCAAAATAAAGGCCAAATAAAGGCCAGATATAAATAAGAAAAAATTTAAAACTGTTGGATACTATTGAATGATAATACTGGACAACATTATATGAGACTAGTATGGGAGTAAGTATAACATTTTTGCCCCACTTACGTAACTAGATTCATGTAAGATCCCTCCCAGTCCTGTAGCATGGGATTTGTCTTACTTACAAATGGATGTTTAGAAGCTGGACATCTATTATGAGACTCATTGAGATTCCCTCTGTAGCTAATGGTGAGAAACAAGCCCCTTCCAAGTCTTGCTGTAAGCTTCATGTTTGAGATGTAGGGCAGTGGGAGTACAGATGGCCACTCTTGAGTAGGTAGCGTGGTTGAAGTGAATTAGAATGAAGCCTGCCTTCAGAGCAGGTTTCCAGCCCTTGTCTTAGATCTTTAGCCCACCAGATTTTTGCTCAGGTCTTAGACAGGTCCTGTTGCTAAAACAAATACAAAGGGAGAGCAGTAGAGAGAGCGACAGAGGTCTAAGATTCATAGGTATGAGGTACAACTGTCTATCTCCATAACTCACTGTTGTGGTTTAAACCCAGTCAGGTAACTCGTTCACTCACTTCCCCCCCTTTCTTGCCCTCCCCCTGCTCTCGGAGGGACGGAGAGGAGAATCGAAAAGAATGCAACTCCCACGGGTTGAGATAAGAACAGTTTAGTAACTAAGGTATAACACAGATCACTACTGCTACCACCAATGATAATAATGATAAAGGAAATAACAAGGGAAGAGAATACATCATCTCACCACCAGCCAACCGATAACTCGCACCCCCCAGCCCGACCAAGCTCCAACCGATACCTCCTCCAACCCTGCAGTCCCCGGCCCTTCCGGCTAACTCCCAGTTGCATCCTGGGCATGACGTGCTGTGGTATGGAATACCTCTTTGGTCAGTTTGGGTCAGGTGTCCTGTCTCTGCTTCCTCCCGGCTTCCCCTCCTCCCTGGCAGAGCATGAGGCTCACAAAGTCCTTGGCCAAACCTAAACATCACTATCAGCTCTGTTCCCAAGCCAAAAGTCAAAACACTGCACTGCACCAGCTACCAAGGAGGAGAAAAATGACTGCTACTGCTGAACCCAGGACACTCACAAACTACACTTCCCAAAGACCATAACTTCTTATATTTTTTAATATCCTTTAGTTTTGGTACTTCCCAGACTCTGGTAAAAGGCTTGAAGCCTGTATGAATCAGAGTTGACATACTTGATAGAAACAGGCCTAAGTGGTGGAATTTTAAGTGGCTTCATTTCTATTATCTTTCCACTTTTTCATCCAAGAATTAGACCAATGTGCTCATGCTGCAAAGTGTCATCATCTGGTTCTGTAACCTCTCCTTACTGGGCAGATTCATGTCATGCTCATAAAATAGTCACATCTTAAATAAGTGCATAGCTAGTCTATAATTCTAAAATAATTCAACAGCAAAAGGGCTGGGCTGACTTGTACCAGCTGAATGTTTGGCCCCCTCTATTTTATTTAAGCTCAGACATGGATCTCTTAGCATCCTAATGGCACTTATGTGTGTAAAATAAAAGGCTCTAATGGGTTACATGAATTTCAGCCCTTAATCCATTTTAGCAATGAAGCTGCAGCTTTTTTTTTTTGTTCCATGTTACATTATGCATGTCCTTGCTAATGATCTTGTAATTGTGTAAATTTTCTTTGAAGTAAAAGCATGTTTCTAAGCAAGAGGCAGCATTATGAGCTATTCAGCTGGATCACAGGCTGTGGATCAGTTGTATTGTGGTCCTACCAAGCTAACTGAGGTCCCCAAAGGAGACATAGTTGTTGGACCAGGGTGACTGCAAAGGGGGTTTAAGGTCTCCCAGTGCAGACAGACTTGAGCACTGAAGAAATAATGATGCTTTTTCTCCAGTAGGTCTCATTTCTCCCACATCATCTTCCCATGAATTGCAGGTTTTTTGTTTTCTTTTACCTAAGGTTTTCCACAGCTTCTTCTCCATACCCTTTCCTTGAGACACCATGTAGTCACCATGCCCTTTGTTTCAGGTATCTGTTGTTGAATCCTTTCTTACATCCCACTTCTACAAGAAGCCTACTGAAAACCATCTGTGTGGTCCTGGCTATTGGCTGGGTTGGTGAATGCTCAGGGCCGTAAGGGCTTGTACATTTTACCTACCCTGTTACCGCACTGTGATGATGGTGAGTTGGCCAGGCAGGGATTTGTGCTCTCCTGGCTACAGTTACACCCCCTCATATTCATTAAAGATGCTCCAGGAACCCGAGCACCCATGGTATCTCCTAGATAGAAAATGTTAGCAAAGAGATATTAAAGGATCATTGCCCCAGAAATTAGATATTAAACAGAAATAAGGATATGTTCAGTTTCTTGGGCTAATATGTTGTCAGCCTTGGGCCATCTGCTGCCTTTCAGGTTTGAAAAGTTTGACTGAACCTTTTCTCCTTGCATCTCATCTGCTATTTCTGTCATCTGATGGCTGCCAGGGAGCATGTAGCTGGGGACGGACAGGAAGTTCTCTTCCCAAGGGCATTTCTCCAAAGTCTACAATGCTGTGCAGTTTTGTCTGAGGCAAGAGGGACAGTGCTTTGAGGAATGACTAAACATGTATATATAAGGAGGAAATTCTTTCGTGTTAGGGTGATGAGGCACTGGAATGGGTTGCCCAGGGAGGTTGTGAATGCTCCATCCCTGGCAGTGTTCAAGCCCAGGTTGGATGAAGCCTTGGGTGAGATGATTTAGTGTGAGGTGTCCCTGCCCATGGCAGGAGGGTTGGAACTAGATGATCTTAAGGCCCTTTCCAATCCTAACTATTCTATGATTTTATGATTCTATGTCTTTAGATTTTGTTGCAAGTCAGACAATTGCATATAATCTCCAGCACCCCCAGATTAGAAGATTTTTGGTCTTTTGTGTACCATACTAATTGTTTCAGTCTGGCTTTTCCTGAAGATTTCCAGGATACTGCTTGGACTGAGTTAGGAGAAAGTGGGGAAATGTTTAACCCTAGCAGTGGAAGCAGCCAAGGGAAAGTGAAGATCCCCAGAGGGATTTCATGAGCTTCTTTGCTCTGTAAGGAATTTTTCCCATATGAGTGTGGAAAAATTCCACATATTGCAAGCTTTAAAAATATGTTGTTTCATGTGGACAGGTTCCCTTTGTAGTTAAAGTTTATTGAAGAAATCCAAATATATAACTATTGTTTATCTTTTTAATTATTCTTTGTTAATTCTTTTACCTCAGTTAGCACGGTAACATGGACTGCTTTGATGTCAATTGGGTTTTTGCTTGTAACCTGTCATTGTAAATCTGTAACTTCAAACTGTAGATTTTGATCTGAGCCCTAGATTTTCCTTCCAGCCAAATGGCTCTGTGACTACTGTCCTTTAATTCATCAAGAATGCTTTAGGACTGAGAAAAGGCAGATGTGGTGGAGTTCTTCTTTCTCAGATGATACAGACAGCTTTTTATTTTTACAGAGGTCCTTGAAGACCAGGCTATGTTCTGTTTTCACTTTCTCTTTAGTATAAGACCCTAGAAAGTAAAGGCATTAGGGTCTTGGTGCAATATTAAACTTTTCATATAACTGCAGTCCTCTGATATCTTGCAGCAACACCAAGCTCCAGTATACACAACATTAGTAAATAAGGACAGATCTTGCTTATTTGTTTGCTTATGATTTTGAGAGCAAGGTAATACTTGACAAAAGATGAGCATTACTATGCAGTAAAGGATGTCTACCTCAGGGCTCACACCATAGTGAGCTGCTGCTGTAGGTGTATGCACTATGGGTGGCCCAAGGGCAATAGCAAACCCTGCTCTGGTGCACAAGGGATGTTCCTCCTGTACTTCCTCATATGCAGCATTTCCTCAGCACAGCAGGCAGGAGACAGATTATCAGACTGCCAAAATTGTCTTCTCCTCTTGCACAGCTTTAAACTTGGAGCGGTGCCACAGCTGGGGCAGTTTGGGCTTAATTCCTGTAGTTATGGCTACAAGCCACAATGTAGCCCTGGGCAGGGAAGAGACACCTCGCAGAGCACAGCTCTGCTGCCTTTCCAGCCGCTGAAGTATGGTGCTTAGGGATATTATTTCCTTTGGATTGGTGTGGGGTAACTAATCCAGGCAGGCAGTAGGACCCAAATCTGAGGTCTGCAGGAAAGCATTCAACAGGCCAGGAAATGAAATAAAAAAAAATAATAAAAAAAATAGATAAACCCTGTGGTCAGGCAGGCAGCCCTGTGTTAGCATGGGGGCAAAGCCAGTAGGTTATTTGCCTTCCAGCTAAGAAAACAGTTGTTCTCAAAATAATACACCCAGAACACTGTAAATTGTTTAAAATGGAATATTGCAAGACCTTGCTTGCTTGCAGTGATCTCCTCTGTGAAATACGTAGCCAGAGCTGCTTTGCCTCGTAGGGAGGCAATATTAAAACCAAATGAATAACTTACCAGCCCCAGGTCATTTGGGCTAGATTTATTCCCTGCTGTGGAGATACTTGTGCAAGAGCAAAAGCGTTGAAAAACCGATGTCGCTAAGGCTGCTTGTCATGTGCTCTCTGGTGAGCAATGGGAATTTCTCTCCTGGAATTTGTTAGAATTGGGCTTTCCTCTTATGTGTTCAGCCCCCCCTGCGTAAGGAGTTAGTGTATCTATGAACTATTTCAGGCTCTCTGAATTCAGTCTCAAGCTCTTTCAAGTCTGTTGGACTGTTGTATTTTTCCAGCTTTTCCTGCCCTTGGTTTCCAGTCTTACTGAAGTTATGGGTTTTTTTTGCATGCAGAGGAGAGCAACAAGTAATGTAGCTTTAAACTCTTATGAATGTTTAGACTGTTAAGTTTAGACTGTTAAGTTGGCATTTCCTAGTTTTCAGGGGATAAAATATGTTTTCCCATCAATCTCCCTGGGCTATACCATTGACCAAAGATGTGAGGTTAATAGTGTTTTCAGATAGGTAATGAAAGGATAGTTGTTTTTTCAAATAGCAGGTAAGTGAATATCCAGTGTGATATGTGTCATATTCTTGGTCAGTCCTCAGCAATTTGTGGTTCTGGTGGTCTAAAGCTAGCACAGAGGTGGAAAAGTTGGAGGAAAGTATCAGCCAGCCAGTGGGAGTGTTCACTCGCTGATTGCCCCGTCTGAAGCAATCCAGATAGTTCAGGAGTTTCTCAGCCTGTAGCTGTTGAGCACAGTAAAGTTAATGCTGAGGGTTGGGAAAGTTGCTTTGGTGCAAAGCTCATCATAGAGTTTCTGGGAGAGACTTTTCTTGGGGTGTTGTTTCCAGCAATATAAGGAGTAAGATTGGCTGAAAACAAGAGGAGGAGAGGAACTTTAGAAGAAGTTATTTTCCTGTTGTTTTTTTTTTTTTTTACTTTCTTTTTAGAGTTAAGCAAGCTGAGGATAGGAGTGGTGTTTGCAAGTTACACCACCCAGTACAAACACAGTCACTTATCAGAAAGTCTGTTGAAAAGAGGTATCACTCAACAGTGAAAAACTGGAAAGTTTTCATGCAACTCCTGAATGGCAGGCTTATCTTTTCCCTTTGTCCTTTGCAGTACTGACATGGCAGAACTGCAGTAGTAACTTATCTTTACCTGTTGTTGGATAGCCTGACAGCTTTGTACCTCACCTCTGTCTAAGGGCAGGATTATTGATGTTAAAGCATGTGAAGGAAGACACATTGATGGCACCTGCATTCTAACCAGAATAAGAAGTCTAGCAACAAATGAACTTTGAAGGAGCAGTATTTGATGATCTTTTGCGAAAACAAAGTGTTGTACAATAAGAAGACAATTATTAGCAATATATCACTGCTTTGTGCAGCAATTTCCTTGTTTGATACAGCACGGGTTTATGATAGTAAAACCCGTAGCATGCAGTATATCCTTTTGCATGTGTCTTTTGTCCATTTTTCTGTGGCTGAACACACAGTGCTCCAAACTGGCAGTGAGAAATTGTACTCTGGAAAACAAAGATGCAAAGTCATGCAGAGGATTCCCTTGCTGGTAGTTCATAGGAGAATTTTCTCTGCCCTTGCCATGGCAGGATTGTGTTTCGCATACACACATGCACTTGGAGAAGGCTGGAGCAGCATTCCCTGCCCACCTTCCTCCAACATAGCTCCCTAAACCAGAATGAAATGGGGATAAAAGAAACAAAGCAAAAAAAAAACCCAAACAAACAAAAAAACCAAACCCACCAAACCAAAAAAAAAAAATAAAATAATGTTGTACACAAGATTAAGATTACATACACAGAAATCCAGAGGTAACCAACCACCTCCAGAATCATCCTGGTGAATTGAAAACTCAAGATTTGTTGGGTATTTAACAAAAGCCTTTAAGCACTTGGATCTCAAACTGAACTAAGTACTGAGATTGCTCTTTGCTTGGCCCAGAGCAGAGATTACTGTGTCTAGACTGAACAGGAGAGCATATCTGCAGATGCACTCACTGAAAATGAGGAGGAGGTACACCATGGGCCCACATGGACCCCAGGGTTCGGCTACCACTGCAGCCGTCTTCCGGGGAGAGAAGAATCAAGCAGTATTGGCCACAGCAATTTTTCTCTCCCTTACCCATGTACTCTTGTCTCCTCCGTTGTACCTGCCCTGGGGCTGGCAAACATTGACCAAAATGTGGGAATTTGGATTTTTTTTTGCTGCTTTTTCCAAGGTTGGAAGCTCACCGTGGTCTCTGAGTTTCATTTGCACCATTTATCTTCCTTAAGATCTTTGCAGAAAAATGTTCAGAAGAATATCAGAAATCCATTTATATTTACACACACATACACCATTACCAGTGGGGAAGACCTATAAATTCTCTTTCACTAAGCATGGGGAAGGCGCATTTGGCTCTTGCTTAGAGTCCCTCTGTCCCTGGGTCACCATCTTATGCATTTGCAGCCTCTCACTTGGTCTGTGAGTCCCACCTGCCAGGTGTGATGTGCTGGCATGGTATGCACTGCACTGAAAAGCACGTTGCACACCTCTTAGAACTGCAGCTCCTACCTGTCTTCATCCAGTATGTTTGCTGCATCCTGCCACGTGACCTCATGCAAACTTTTGACACACCTGGAAGAACAAAAACAGTTAAAGAGCTCTGATGAGAAATTTGCTGTTGATTTATATAGGGGAAGGTTCCAAGCAATTTATTATGAGAAAATGTTGCCTGCTTATTCAGTTATTTCAGATTAAAGTTATCACAAAGAACCATCTGCTGTTAGACAGTTTTGCTTATCATGATATCACAGGATTATCTGAGAGATAATTATCTGTTGCAGTTGTGTTTTATACACATTGTAAGTACTGATACCACTTTTAAAACTGTATAGATTTTTTTCTTCCTAAAGTTAAAACCCCTTTTTGGCAGGTTTCTACCAGGGTACTTGGAATAATAAAGAGGCATGTTTGCTTTTATAGGTGATGTGTACCATAAAGGTGCTTAGACACCAAAACACAAAAGGTCAACCATGTGATGACTTTGAGAGCTGTGTTCTTGTGCAATGAAGATATGCTCTATTCTATTTCAGTTGCTTACATTCTTATGTGTATTTTAGGGGAAGTCATGCTGTTTCACAGGTATTTCCCCTCCAACATGGAATCCCTTAGTTTACTTGGACTGCAATAACTTCTGGAGGACCATGGACAAGCTGGGAAAAGAGGTAGGCTGTGTAAATTACATCTGTTTCTTAAAATGTTCACGTCACCGTTAGCAAATCTGGTTTTGGTTTGTTTTGTATCTGGCAGGCATTTTTATTGCTTCTTATTACAAAAAAGAAAAGAAATATCCATCAGGAAAAATACCTGTGTTGCCCGGGAAGTATCAGGAATAACAGGGCTTCCAAGGTGCCTTCCAACCCAAACCATTCTATGACTCCGTGAGAGGATACAAAAAAGTCCAAAGATGTCTAAGATATCTGAAGAAGATGAGGTTGAACCTCAGTATATGTATTTTCTCATGCCAAGGAAAACCATTCCATGAGCTGGGAAATGAGAAGGGTATTTCCCCTTCCCTTGTGACAGCCTATTTGAGTAACAATGATTTGGGGGGGGGTGGGTTGTTTGTTTTGTTGTTTTTTTTGTGGGGTATTTTGTTTTTGGGTTGTTTTTTTTTTTTTTTTTTTTTTGTAGATGTCTAAAAATTGGCTTTATTTTATTTTATGTCTAAAATTTCATTTCTAAAATTCTTACACAGTAAATGCCTTCAAAATTAAAGCAGTACAGCCGCAAACCTTTCTGTGCACAAAAATTAGCCTGGAACATCATGCTGTCTTCCAAATATTTACCAGTTGCCTTATAATCTGGCTTCAAACCAGGGGCCCTACCCTACAACAAACTTCAAGCATAGTTAACAATGTTCCTGCAAAGTTCATTTGGTTTATGTGGTTTTGCAGAATCAAGTTTGTCCATGATACTACAATTTTTTTATAAAATAATACATATTCTTTACAGATTCAGATATGTATTAGTGTCATCACATGTCATGGTACTTTGATGCAATGGATTACTATTAAGAATTTAACTGTCTAAAAAGAATTGAGTAGTATTTAGGGATTTCTGCTCCCTCTGTAGTTGACAGTGAGACATAGGGGCCTTTGAATACCCATCTGACTGAATCTTTGACTGGAGAAATTTTTCCCTCAGCTATGAGAGGATATCAGGACAACTGAATTAGAACAGACACCTTGCTTCTGGACAACTAAAGGCCAGATGAGTCCCAACATAAGGATGTAGTTCATTGGTCAGCCAAAGCCAGATTTGGTGGTCACAGTACAATTCATGCCCAAAGCTGTGAGTGGAAACTATTCCATTTAGTTGCTTTATTCTAAATTTACAGGGGGACAAAAGCAACTTCTGGTCAATATGTCAGTCAGCTCTGTGTTACTAACTAGCTATGACCAGGCAATGATATAGTACTAAGTAACTTCTTGGGTATTTCACCTCTCTCTCCAGATTCCTTTAGAAGCACCATGGGATGCTCCACATGCTGAAGAATGGGACAAAATGACCATGAAAGAGCTGATAAATAAGATTTGCTGGACCAAGTACATAACTCTTCATTCACTTTGAAATCTAGCTACTATCTAGAATAACAGTGGCAAATTCTGGGGTACAGCTGAGTACAGTAGGGGTACAGGTGATGAGAGAGCAGGAAGTATCTGAGATGAGGCTGGTCTTTGTGATGCGCTGTTGAGGGGTTGATGGCCTGTAAAGGGCAAGGTGGTATGACAGAGCTTGGTTTGGCTGGCAGGTGGGATTAAGGTACTGAAAAAACATGGGGTTTGCCTCAGGAGGCCCATGCACACAGGACTGACAGTGTGGGCTCTTCCCACCATGCTTTCACTTCACGCAGTTAGAGAGCATGGGCCTTTGTCTTTAGGAAAGAACCATTTAAATAAAACACTTTATAGGCATGACTAAAAGCCACTTGCAGGCATAAAAATGGAGATAGAAGGAGGTGAGGGGGCTTCCCCAGCCCCACAGTGAGCTAGGAGTTGAGGAGTGATGTTCCCTGACTGTTGGCTAGGTCCTCTCCTGCATTGTTATCGTATACATCAAATGGAGTTTATTGTGTGACCTGCATCACATGTACCAAGCAGCAGGGAGATGCTGCTGGCAAATGGCAGAGCAGCATGCTGTACCAGAGGGCAGCTGCTCTCCAGTGGTCACTCAATGGATAGGGCAGTGTGAGACCTGAAGAGTGGGAAGTGAGCAGCTGTTGGCTCTGGAAACTCTGGAAAAGTTCAGATGCTGCTCCTTGTTTCAGCAGTAGTGCCTGCTGGGCCACCAAAACCCTTAGAGAGAAACAAGGCAGCTGAAGAAACCTTTTTTGTTTCCTTTCCCTTCCCTGTCTGGTTTGTGCCTTATCCTGTTGAGTGCTGTGTTCATCCCAGCAAGCCTGTTGCTGCGCTTGCTCAGCTCTGCCCATTGTAGTGCACCCTCCCTCTGCTCCTGGGAAGCTGTCCTTGAATGACAGCCAGCTCTCCTGAGGCTCTTTGTCCTACAGGGTATTTTCCCATGAGACGGTGCCAAGCAGGTCCTTAAGGAGCATAAAATCAGCTCTTCCAAAGTCCAGGGCTGCTATTCTGCTGTTTGTTTTACTACTTTCAGGATTTTGAACTCCACAGTCCCATGGCCACTGTACCCAAGGCTGCCCTTCACCTTTGCCTCATCCAACAGGTCTTTCTTGTTGTGAGTAGCAGGTCCAAGAGAGCATCAACCCTAGTTGGCAGGAAGAGGGTCCAAGTTGTTGTATCACCTAGAAAATGGCCTGTGTTTTTTATATGTCTCTGAGGGACCAAACTGTATGAATAAAAATACCAAACAATGTTCAATAAGAGGTGATAACAACTGGAAATACACTTTTCTTCCTTTTCTTTTTCAATTAATTCTTTTTATAAGGCAAAGAGAAGTGTGCTCATGTAAGCTTGTGTCCCCTCTCTCTGTGCCATCCGCAGTGCTTTTCTGTAACACTCTCCTCCCCTCCTCTCGTATTCAGCGACTTTTATGTGTGCAGCTGTGCTGTTTGCTCTTTCATTCTGACTGTGCTTTAGCCCTATGCCTGCAGCTTCCTGATCAAAACTTTCCATTTGCAATTTGTTTTGCTAGCTTAAATCTTGCTCCAGCTCCATGTGATATAGGGTACAGCTGTTTGGAATTGCTCTTGCTCTTGCTCTCTATGGCATTGTGGTTTGCTTTACCATTAGTTTTATGAGCCATTTGCCTGCAAACTCAGTTACTTTGAACTATCCTTCCTGTTGCAAGTGCTCTGGCTTTTTCTCTTCCAGTTTTTACTGTTCCTCTTAGTCAGGGAGCCAGTGGAATAAAAGCAGAACTTACAGATTATAGTGACCTCTCCTCTAACACACTTCTCTGCAAGACTGCTTCTACTACTGATGGTTTTGTGAAACTTCAGTTTTAATGGATAAGCTCAGCTGAAACATGTTTAAAAACTCAGTAAGAAGTCGTTTTAGATCTTTAAGCCAAGGCAGATTTTTCTGCAAGTAGTTAAAAACCATAGCACCCTAAAATTAAAAAAAAAAAAAAAAAGCTCTTCTGCAGCATTTTCTCTCTGACTTGGGACAAGATTATAAAAGAAAATTTGCTTGTCATGTGTCACAGATCAGCATCTTCTGATCCTGGAGATTCTCTTCATATTTCTTAGGTGTGAACGTGTTACAGCTGTTTAGTGTGTTGATGCTTTCAGGATTGCAGCAGAGGGTTCTTGCATGCAGAATGTTTTCATACCCTGGTTTAAGAAATAGAGGTGACTTGACTTAATACCCAGGGAAATGAAGTTATGGAAGTTTATATGTTACGTGTTTTAGCCTAGATAACCTTCAAAATTCCTTCCTTTAAGATGATGATAAATTCATGTTGTTTTATGAAACTTTATTGAAATCAAAGACATTTCATCTTCTTTGCAAAATGATCTCAATTCTTTTAGCAATCTGTAGCCACAAATGAAAGAAATGTGAATAGCCAGGTCCTGCTCATTTCCTGCTGCTGGAACTCTGTTTACATTCATTGTGGTAGACAGCTGGTCCTCTCCTTATGTTTATGACAATGATTGCCAGTTTGGTTTCTCTGAGTTATTTACTATGTCTGGTTCTTGGTTTCACAAAAAGTCTGTGTATCAGTGTTACATAGGAGATGAAAAATGTCTTGGCTAGTTGAGTCCCTCAGGACCCATCAGACCTTGGAAATGATGTGGTCGATGGGCTCCCCATGGAGATGAAATGCAAAAGAGTTTCACTAATAGGTTACCAAATGCATTCTTATGTTGAGAAAAATACTTGTTCTCATGAAAGGAATAGCAGCTGGGAAACTAAAGAAAGAACTAAGGTGAAATCAGCAGGATTTCTTACTGAATGGGTAAATGCTTTGGGGCAGAGAGGGGTGCTGATATAAAACCACTGAAACAGACTTGCTACAAATTAAAAGTGACACACACAAAAATCACCTTGGTTTTTCCGACTTTGGAAAAGCGGCCATTGCTGAGAATAACAAAGAAAAACCTATAAGCAGTCAGAAACTCATGTTTACCCACTGGCTGCTTCTGCTTTTGTGTCTCATGCAGAGCTGTTAGAGAATTTGCCACCTTCTTTGTGAATGTCAACGTCACGTCTGAGCCTCAGGAAGTCTCCGCTCTCTGGTTCCTGTGGTACGTGAGGCAGTGTGGGGGCACAGCCAGGATTTTTTCTATTACCAATGGAGGCCAGGTATAAAATGTCTCATATTCTTCCTCCTCCCTTGAAACCATAAAAAACAAGTGGAGTATTATACTTGTCGAAGCCCTGCAGTTAATGAAAAGAGGGCAAAACACCAAGTGCATGTGGCACTGGAGACAGTTGTGTTCCCATGGACTGGAACAGCCCTCTTGGCTAACTCTGTACAATGAGGAATTTTATTAGCTAGGTTTTGGGATAAGCTGGGACAATTTAGTCAATAGTTCTTTCCTGCATTCACTTCAACAAAGTTCTTCTGTTGCTATTTTGTTGGGTTTTTTTGCCAATTTGTTTTCTACGAGTTACTTAGCACATTTGAATGTTTTCAAGACTTCAAAGCAAGTGTACTTCAAGTGCAATGTGTTTTTTTTGGCATTGAAGCCTCTAATGACAAGAATTGGAATTAAGTAGTGAAAGACCCTTCCTTCTTGGGACAGCTCGCATGGCAGCATGTTTTATGAGCTACTTCAGTGTTTCTCACTTTGGTTCTGGCAGCCTCAGAAAGCACATGTAGCATTTCAAACTTCAGCTACCAACAGCAAAACCAGCAACAGCGTCACACCCTTCCAAGTGTGCCAGGATAGGGAGACATTAAGGGAAGTTGCCTGGAGAAATGCAAAGGCTCCATCAACATCTGTCTATTGGAGTAAGAAGAGGCAACTCTGTGTCAAGGATACAAGTAGAGCTGCCCTGGAGTAGGAGCAAGACCTGAGAGCCTTCCTCCCCAGGAGCTCCTCATTTGCAACATTGCAGCCACGTCAGCAACTGCTAGACATTGCAACAAGAATTAGAAATAAAATTAATCCCAAGATACTTGTATCTAAACAAGACCTGGAGAAGGGAAAGCCAGCCTGGGAAGAGCACTTCCATTTCTTCGTGGCCAGATGGGGCAATCTGTCTTGGTTTCTACCATCCCTCACTCTCCCCTCACCCCAGTACAAACCCGTTGAACAAAAATGCTAAGAGTTTCTGACTTAGTGGCCATTAAGAGTCTTACAAGACTTCTTCAGACAGCCATTTCAGTCTTTCAGCAGATGCTGCCAAGACCAGCATCTTATATGTAGAAGTGAGCTGCTTGATATAATGCTAACGGCTACTAGATAAAAGAGTGCTACTGCTTCCCCTGAGCATCTGCACAGACATTGCAAGGAAATATGTGTCACAGGTTGTGCTTTTTTTCCAGACAGCATGTCTTCATGCCTTCCAGGGAGAGATAAAGCTCATTGTCTGCTGCACTTGAGGCCAGACGCAGCTAAAGATCTGTCTTACTCCTGCACTGGTGCAGGCTTACTGTATGGATGCAAGCTGGTGTCTTTGTCACACAAGAGGGCTTTGGTAGCACAGTGATGTGTTAAACACTCAAAACATGTTTTAATGAGGTGATATGTTTATACTAGCTGGAATACCTGCATTGTATGTGTTTGTTCACTGGGCTTCAAGAGTCTTTACTTCAGCAAATTGAGGAAACCATTGCAAATATGGCTTAGACAGAAATCCCCACAGAGGCTCAGGCTTATGCCTTTGCTCTTCTAAAAGTCTGTGCCACTTTATGCACCTTAGGACTTGCAGATCTGGCCTGGAGTTTCTTTATTATAAGCAGAAGTCTTATTGAATGTCATCATGATTAATGCTGGTGATATTTTTGTTTCTGTTTCTTTTCTGTTTATTTTTTAGGAGAGGAAGTTTAAAGGGGGCTCTGGTCAGATATCAGAGAAAATAATGGAACGCCTCAAAGGCAGAGTCAGACTCGAGAGACCTGTGGTCCGTATTGATCAGACAGGTGATAATGTCATTGTGGAGACTCTAAACCATGAGATATATGAGGTAATTTGATCAGAATAAAAGTAGAGTAGGCATTTAGTGGGGGAATACATCTGCTGTAGCTCTTAGACAGATGTAATTAGGAAGTACCCAGTTGTGTGTGTCCATTTCTCGGACAATGCTGACACTCTGTGAAGCCTGCTTTACAGATTTGTTTATGACTGGGTCTCTTCTTGGTGTGCTGCTAATTAGCTTCTGTCATTACTCTGTCTTAATCACATTTTCTGTGATTATTTTTACATTTTAGTTCTGCATTGAGACCATTTCAAAGAAAGAAAAAATAATGTTTCTCTTCATATAGAAGTTTCTGGTTTGCAGAACAACAAAAAAAGACATTTCAAACACCTTTAGTAAGATCTGGCCTATGTGCAGTGGTGCTGTGAAATTCTCCGTCAGTAAATGATTACCTGCAGTGGACACATAGGGTGGCAACTCCCTTCTGAACACAGAGCTCAGCCTGCCACAGAGGTTTGTGCAGGACTACCAGGGTCTGCAAGATCTCCATCTCACTGATGGCAGTGTTCCCGGGATATTTAGAAAATGTTAGCAGAAAGGGAAGCGGCTGTTTGAAAGAGAAGCTGGTCTAAGGATGTCCTGGAGGAGGGAATCTCACTCACCTGCAAGTTTCTAAACCTCAGAGTAAAACCTCTTGCTTTTCCCTCCATGCCGGCTGGCTGAAAGCCAAGTTAGAGGAGGCAGGATTCCTGCATGACAGCACCTGATGGCGGAAGCGTCAGTTGTTACACAGTGTCACCCTGAGCCCTGAAACAGTGTCCTTCATTGCTCCAATCACACACAGTACCTGCAAGAGGGATACAGTATGTGATTTTTTTGTTGTTGCTGTAACAGCTTATAATGTACAAATTATAAGCTGTTGTAACATTTTACAATGGACAAATGTGGTTCAGATTTTTCTGGCCATGATAAAAGGCAATTTTACCTATGCAATAAGATCTGTCTTGTTCTATTTCTCATTTGTCTCCAGCCAAGTTTTGGCTCTGGTCCTGTAGTGTCTGGAAAGCTGTCAAGAATCATCTACCTGCAAAAAAATATGCTTTTCCCATCTCCTTTCTCTGAAATGGCAGAATTATTTTGGTCACTTAGAAATATCAGTGTGGGAAAACTAAGTAGTAGAGTCAGGTGTGGGAAATCTGTTTAACAGCTAACAAGATCATCTTTCAAAAGTGTCCTGCAGGGTGAGCTCAGTGAGAGGCAGTGCCTTGTCTGTACTGACTGTGTTCTACATTTCAGGGCAAGTATGTGATCAGTGCTATTCCCCCAATCCTGACAACAAAGATTCATTACAAACCAGAACTGCCACCAAAGAGAAACCAGTTAATTCAGCGTTTGCCTATGGGGTGTGTCATAAAATGCATGATGTACTACAGGGAAGCCTTCTGGGAGAGGAAAGGTATGTGGGGAAAATGAAAGACTTGGGAAATAAATCCAATGGGGGGTGAAAGGTGCAAAACACCAAAACCAAACACGCAGAAAAGTGAAAGGTAAAGCTCTTAGAAAGGAGAGCTCTTCCTCCAAGCTTGAGTGCACACCATGTCCCAGAGATGGGGCCAGAACCAAACAGAATCATTGTTGCTTGCTGAGGAGGGATGACTTAGAGAACAAGCATGATTTCCCTGGGAAGCATTGCTGAAAGCTGCAGCAGCAGGTCCCTGCTTCTCCCTGCCAGGGACAGTTAGTGCAGCGAAAGAGTTTATAGCAGATGACAAAGAAAGCTTAAGGTGTAAGCAAGACCTTTCCCTGGTTTTAATCCTCTGTTCTATAGACTTGATTGTCTCAGAGGGCTGGAAAATATAGGTTAGCTTTTTGTTTAACTCAAGATATTTTTATCCCGTGCTGCAACATCTTGTGTTTCTCAGCTTTAACTGATATAATTTCGAGAACTATTTGTATGAACAGATCCGTTTCCACTTCCTGTGTAATGATACTGAGAGTTGTACTGGGTGAGAATATTTCTTAATCAAAAGAGTATAAGTTTGCATGTTCCAGGGTATAAACCAGCCATTGGGATTAGAAAGAAATGTAGGCAGGTTTATACACTGTTATCTATATGGGAATTTTTACATGTTCATCTGAACATGTACTGATGTGACACCAGATTACAATGGTGTTATGGGACACCAATGCTGACAGTCTTATCATTAGCAAAATCAATACATGGTGTAAATTTGAGCCCACTGTGACCACATGCAATTACACTGGGTTTTGTGGCTGCTGTTGTTTTGGCCAAAGTTACTCATAGTTTTTACTAGATCTGTTTATTTTAATGTTTATTGCCCTCAATATAGAGAGCCAGAGGGACCTGCAATAATCCAAAGAGATTCTTTGCTAAGTAATACTGGAATTTAAATATGACTTTTATGAGTCTGTGTAAAAAATTTCCCGGAGCCAGAGGGAAGAGGGGAGAAAGCCTGTTACAAAACCACTTCAGACATGTAGGTATTATTGGTGACAAAGGAATTACTGTGCAGCTCCTTTTTGGATAATCTTCCTTGCTCATTGCTATCAAAAATAATGATCAACAAGTTTCTCTGGAAATAATTTTCATTTCTTTCCCTCCCTTAGGTTATTGTGGTTCTTTCGTCATTGAGGATGAAGAGTCTCCAATTGGAATAACTATAGATGACACGAAACCTGATGGATCTTTCCCTGCCATTATGGGGTTAAGAGTCTCTAGCCTACACTTACAGATGTGTATTCAGTTTTGTATGAAGGAGTGGGAGGAGAAGGAAGAGGGGAAATGGCCAGGTTACCTCAGTGGTACTCAGTCCCACAGTCTTCATAGATACAGGAGAGTACTTCTGACAAGCATCTTATGCCTCTCTAGTCCATGTAACTTTTTAGGTGAAGCTTCTGTTACAAATAGCCTAGTACAAAGGAGCTGGCTGGGAAAGATTTGCTGAAATCAGCTGTAGTTCATTCATGTAAGTTCATTCATTTTAACCATTCAGGTAAGGATTTTTTGTTGTTGTGGAGCAGATATAGAAATAAATCCCTTTCTCACCTAGCTTTATGAGCCTGTGTTTGGCTTATGTTGGGCCTTGTGTTTAGTGCCTGGGCCAAAATGAAAGTACAGCTGTCCAAGAAATCCTAATTTGCCTCCTTTCCCCATTGTGCTGAGGCAAGACAATGAACATCAGCTGGTGATTGAGTGGGACAGCAGCTGTGCAGTGTAGAAATGGGAACTCTGAAGAAACTGCCAAGTAAAAAAGTTGTAGTTTGGACAAACAGGTATGAAATATACAGAATAGATGGCTTTTAAAATAGGTTGAGCCAGTGTGAGCAAACAATCTTTACAAGTGTTTCCACTGTTGAGTGAGACTGCCAAAAAAAGGCCAATATAAATGTCAGGCAACTACTCCTTAAGTATCTGGCAAGGAAAGCTTACCACTTCTACTGAACTGTGCATGTTTATGGCCATGTTCAAGGCTTAAAAACTTCCACAGCTTGAGAGCAATAAGCCTCCCCCAAACCCCATACGGAAGATACTTTCCTGCTTTCTCCCTGTGGATTTATGCAGCTTTCTAAAAGAGTGCAGGAACATCATCCCACAAGTATCTCCAGTAAGGTCAGATGAACTAATTGCCAAATATGTTTCCTTCAAGCTGAATAAATATCAATCCCAGTTCTTAACAGGACTGGTCCATGACACTGTGCAGTGCTTGTCAGAGCAGCAGATTCCCATCACCTGCTAACACCAAATGACATGGGCAGTGGTTTGGCCAGCTGTCTGCAAGTCTTCAAAAGCTTAAGAAAACTCAGGGTCTCCATGCTTTTGGATAAAACCTAGCTGTAAGAGGGTAGGCAGTGCAGGCTGGTAACTTGTAATTATTAAGTAATGAGGTATGATGAAAAAAAATTTGGATTAATTTCTAGCAAGACCTTGCAAATCAGCCGGGGTGCTGACACTGAGTGATATTTACATGCCGTATTTTTCTTTTCAGTTTCATCCTTACCAGAAAAGCTGTTAAACTGGCCCATCTCAGTAAGGAAGAGAGGTAAGAGTTCAGAAACTGCAAACATTTCAGAAGCCAGTCAGTTCTTTGGAATAGTTCCCCACAGGAATGTGTGTGAATATGTGTGTGCATACTCATGTATACACATTCTCAGCGCAACTACTAATATGGAAACTGGGGCAAAGATTGAGCTTCTAGCATAAACAGGCCAAGACACAAATGCTAATAGTCATCCAGGTAGGGATGAGTCTCCGAGTCCTGCCCACTCTTCTATGTTATGACATAGCATCTCTGCGTCTTTATGTGAACTGAAGAGATATTTCCTACCACATTCCAAGGCTGCATCCCTGCTGAATGGTGCTTCACCCTAGGGATATAGGGAGCACTGACATACATAGTTTCTGGTGTCCTTCACATTCACACCAGGCGACAAACTCTTTAAACCTCCATGTTTACAACAGCATGGGTTTTCCTTTAGCCTGTGAAACAAACAAGCAGTACTCTCTAAAAGGGATTTTGGGTACACATGCAAATGAAAAAAGAGCTCTGCTTAGGAGTGTGAATGGTATTCTCCAGATCATATTTTGTTGAGAGCTATAGTAAATCTGTAGGGATTTTGCTGATTTATGTTGCTTCTCTTCTGGTCTTACACCAGTGAACATGAGAATGAATTGGCTCTGCATACTAAAATAACTGTACAAAGATTTATTTTTTTAGAGCTTATTGCCAAAATCAACCTTCATTTCACATTCCCTAGGTCCATTTTGGATGTCACATTTAGGCATCAGCATTTGAAATATTTATATTGAGATAAGAACATGAAATCAGACTTAAAACCAAAGCCAAATTCAGCTTTCTGTCCAGTATATTGTAGTAAATGTGATGTTTTTATATAACAAAAGCAACAGCGGAGAAATTTTTTCCGCCTTCCTTTTTTTTTTTTTTTTTTTTTTACCATGACTCTGATTTTATTTTCATATAGGAAGACGAAGATCTGTGAGGCATATGCCAAGGCAATGGGGATGGAAGAGGCTTTACATGTAAGGAATGAATGCCTGTTTTCACCTCTGTTGTACAGTAATGTTCCTCCTTTGTTCTGGAAGAGGGAGCCAAAATTCTTGGTACCTAAATTGTGTGCCTGAAATTGCATATTGTTCCATACAACCCATACTCTCGAAGGGAGGGCAGCAGCACCTAGTAAAGGAAGAAAAGAGCTGCCAGTCTCACTCTTTACAGAAAGGAGAAGGCAGTGCATGGTTTAATTTGTCCTGTCCTTTCCCCATGGGAGGCTAGTGCTTCTGTAAGAGTGAAAAGATTCATTTTGTGCAGATGGATAGCATTAGCCAGATGACAGGATGGTCCTTTGACAGGTATCCTTAGCCTGGTTTTCCCCTCTTAAAAGGAAATTTGGATTTTTATTTCCAATTTCTCTGTCACTGTCTCATTCTCTAATGTTTGCTAATACTTACAGCCTGTGCACTATGAAGAAAAGAACTGGAGCATGGAACAATATTCAGGGGGTTGTTACACAGCCTACTTCCCACCAGGCATAATGTATTCTTATGGAAGGTAAAACACAGAATTCTTTGCTTTCTATTATACGTTCCTTAGCTTGTGTGCAATTATACAACTTATGCAATAAACTTATGGCATATGTAGCATACTGGGGGAATGCCAACCCTCATTCTTCTTCCCTACTCTTCAGCTAATAAGGATCTTACTACTGACTTTAATAACAGCAGTGGTTCTCTTGTGACTTTCAAGGAAAGAAGACACAGTCACAAGGGGACCTGTTAGAACCACAAAACCTTTCCCCACTAGGCTACTTACAGTATTTGCTGCTACCCAATATTTTCAGCAGATCCCTTTAATGCTTTCTAAGACCTTGAGGGCACACATCTTGGACAGATGAAAAGTCATCACTGACTGTAGGTGGAGCATGAGGTTCTGATAAAGCTGGTTGAGTCACACCACAAGGGGAAGACATACATTTCCCTTACATGAAAACTTATTTGCTCCTCCACCCAGCAAAGCCTCCCATGCCCTCCCCATGCAGAATTGTTGTATTCCTGAAGGAATGCAGTAGATAATACTGATTAATATTAGGTATATTCCTGAAAAGTTTGTGGAAGGCATGGCTCAGCACTAACAGGAACAACCAGACAAGTCTTGTATCCATAATCAAAGACCAGACAAACGATGCAGCACATGGCAGCATGAGCTGCATAGAATGTCCATCATGGAGTTACTTCCCATCTCTATGCCAAGATGCATGTGGGAAGAAGTCATCTTGTGCATAGACTCTTCTGCTGTAATTTATCTGAACACTTGATGGGTGATGTCTCTGACCTGGGAAAGCTGGTGTCAGGCAGACAGGAAAAACCTAACTGGGGGTTAAGTGGGAGTCCATAGAGCAAGCACATCTTTCTATGGGAAAGGGAGCTTATCACCTAGGGCTGGGTTAACTGGGATGCTTGTGCAGCTTTGCACAGCTGAGGGGCTGGCTTATATGACCCTGCAGCGCAAATGCAACTTTCTGAATGATAAGGCCTTCAGCTGCCATCCCCTTTTTGGCAGGATGAGCAGTCAAGCAAGTCTAGCCTCCAAATGGAAGCTGGTATTAGTGACCCACCACTGCAAAAACATCATTCACATCCCATTGTAATGACAGGATAACAACAAAGCTGCCATGCAGAAAACATAAATCTATCAGCTGCACTGTATTTCTGGAGGCTGTTCGGATTATCCTTTATCCCAGCACTAAAATAAGTCTCATACTATTTTGGACAGAAGCTGGCCACACTGATTTATGCCTTAGTTTTTCGCTTTCTCAGATCTTGAGTGTTGTATATAGAAGCAAATATGTGGTCCTGCAGGGACAGCTTATTGCACCATGCTCCCCAGCCCAGGTCTGCAGGAATTCTGGATAACTGAGAGCCCCATCAAAGTCCATAAATTGCTTTTAGAAAGATCATCACCTTCCTGTTACTTTTCATCTTACATTCTCCACTTGTTTTGAAGGATCATTCGCCAGCCCATTGACAGAATCTACTTTGCTGGCACGGAGACAGCTACCCAATGGAGTGGATACATGGAAGGAGCCGTACAGGCAGGAGAGAGAGCAGCCAGAGAGGTACATACCGTTGGTTTGCTTTCAACATCTCTATTAAAAGGCTAAAAAGGATTAAGTACAGCTTGGAGGGTCTGATTCTGTGCATCACAACCTGTAATTGTGTAGAAGCTGCTAGAATTGATGAGGAAGAATCCCAGAAAAGGGTGTGAACCAAACCCTTTTTTTTTTTTTTTTTTTTAAATGAACAAACAAAACAAACAACGTTACTTAGTTTGTTATTGAATAAAGTGAAACCGAGAATCTCACCCAAATCGGAACATTATGCAGTGTGTTGCTGTGCTGGAGACTCAAAATGAAGCTCATGCCCTATACCCCATGTCTAGAGGGAAAAAAACCTACAACCTAATGCTGCCCTTAGATATACTACCACAGTGTCTAACAAGTTAATCACGGTATGCTTTAAAAGTAATTTAAGTCATTATAAATACTTGCAGCTGTTTCCTATTCAGCAATTTGTAAATCTGAGCATTGTTCTCATTTTTGATCAGTCCCGTCTGCTTCTCCTTTTGCAAGAGAGTACAGTTAGCTCTCCTTTATGAATTTGTAATGGGCAGCTCTGATAAGGGCTAAAACTCCTCACAATGACACACACTGGGCTAGCTTCCCAGTCACAGTGAAATCCCTTTACAGCAGTCTAGAAGGAAGAGTAAAAAAACACATTAAAGGGTATACATTACAGTTACATCTGCTGTATGGCAGAGCCACAGAACTGTTATTTAAGGGAAAAATCAGCCCTTTGCTTCCGTTTGACAGACCATCATATTTATCTTATAATCATCATTACTTGCTTTATTTCAAGTCACCTAATTTGTCTTTTCTATTTTCCATGCCTGTGAGCAGTAGCTTCAAAGTCAGTGAGCTGTCTCTTCTGGAGACACTCATTTGCCCTCAAGAACCTCCATGATTGTTACAATCAGTTTATTCTCAAGAAAAATCCTTTATGAGCTTTGTACTGCCAAGGGATAACTTCATGATGTATGCTTTGAAAGCTTCAGAGTTGTATTTCTCTTTTTTTCTAGTTTGTGATCACTCCTAATAGGCTTTGCATCTTGAGTGCGTGGTGGTAATCTCACCTTTCCATTCTCAAACTGTGACATGAAAAAACATTTATATTTGTACTCAGGAAAAAAAAATGGAAATAAGCATCTGGAGAAGTTGCAGTTCATGGGAATTTCTGAGTCCTAATTTTTAGAAATTACTCTCTGAAATCACAATACATATTCTGTTTCAAAGCACTTTCAGGTGATCATAGTTATGCCTTTTAACAATGTCACTTTGTTCTGACCTGCTCTCCTTTTCCAAAACTGGAATTTTTTTTTCTCTCTGGTGGAAAAAAAAAAAAAAATTCTTGTAGATATTGCACAGAATGGGGAGGATCTCAGAGAATGAAATTTGGATGCCAGAGCCAGAGTCAAAGGTAAGCCAGACTTTTTCATTGTTACCCGACCAGGCACACACCCCTCAGTAAGGCTGCAGTCCCTGCTTCAGTGACTTCTGTGGGGCCTGACCCCATGCAAGGTTTTGGTTACCTCCCATGCTGATGGGATTAATTCTTTTTGTCTGAGGAATATGGTTACTCCTGTTAGAGGTGTGGATGGCAAAGAGCCAGGGACAAAGATTTCGAGCCATGGGGACTGCAAAATGCAGGAAATCAGCCTAGTTCTGCTCTGTCCCAGGCCATGGTTTTAAGCCAAATGTAACCTCTTTCTTGTCACAAGTAACTCCACCTTCACTGCCTTGTGGCTTTTTAGGATGACAGAAAATAGGTGTTCCATAGCTGTGGCACTCCTTTCCCCCAGTCTGGTCGTTGGGGTAAACCTGTGACCTCTCCAACCTGGCATAGGACGTTTGCCGCCTCCTTGCTCAAGCAGTGAGGGAGGGTAACCATCTCCTCTCTCCCCCAGGATGTCCCAGCCCTACCGTTCACCACCAGCTTCTGGGAGAGGAACCTGCCCTCTGTGCCGGGACTGCTGTGCCTGCTTAGCTCAACCATGTGTTTCACCTCTGTGGCTGCTGCAGGGCTGTTTGCCTATAAAAAAGGACTACTAGTTCGAAACTAGCAGAGACCGTGTGTCTGGTGAAAGCTGCATACTCTTTCTTCTTCCCTTTTACCAGATGAGTGCTATTTTTGGAGAGAAGTGGCATGGACAGCTGGAAAGGGCAAATGTTCTTGTGATTTTTCTTTTTAGTACCACAATTAAGGTATCAAATCTCCTGCCATTGCTACTGGCTAACCAGAAAAAAGTCAGCTGTGGAGGTGTTTTTTAAATATGCCTTTTCCTTGTCCATTTGTTTTGATTGGACATGATAATACTGATGGCATATTCCTGATGCAGGCAAAGCAAAATGCAAATCACGCCTTTGTCAAAAGGCAAATGGGCCTTGGAGAATGCATTCATTATCACTCACCACTTAATTTTTTACCACACAAGGTAATAAATGCCTTTATGTATTCACCTTGGTTAGCAGCTCAGAATATCTGAGGTTATTCCCTGCTTTACAGAATAGATTAGCATGCCAATCAGATGTAGAATTGCCAAATTAATTTTCAAATGCCTTTGATTAATTATTAATCATCACAATGTGAAACTTTACCATGAGCTGGATGAAAAGAGGTAATTAGCAGGAAGCAGCTCTCTAAACAGCAAGAGGAAGCATGAGTGGACTTTATTCTGCCCACTTTCTAGCAAATAGCTATGCTTACCTATTCTGAAGTATGTCTGCATCTGTGTGGCACTGCCATGGTGTGGTTCTGGCTTACTTCCTGGCCCAAGAGCACCCAATCCAGCCCAGACATTTGCTGTTGAAGCAGAGTGAAATGAATTAGCAAAGTTAAAGCCCCTTCAGATGGCAGCAGGTGCTAGCTGTTGTTTTCCAAATGGCAGCAGCTTCCTGGCTCCCTGTCAATTCACTGCCCCTCATTTTGCTTGTAATCTGTACCGCCTTCCTCCAATAAGGAGAAATATATTTGGGGCTTGAATTACTGCCTTGTAAATTACAGTAATTGAATGCATCTGCCTGTTCTGCTCTTATTCTGTACATGATACACTTAAAATAATCACTTTAGTGTTTAACTGAAGTCTGGAATATATGTTTCACAGCATACTACCATTCTGCTGTCTTTTTGCCTTGAAATGTGAGCATTGTGTGTGTCCATGGACTCATCTGTCACTCGACACGGGTGAAATGTGCCTTTCAATGGTCCTGAAACCTTGATAAGAGGAGCTCTTCTATAAACTTTTCTTCAGATTCTTTCTTGCCTTGTTTTTTGTGAGTTTGTGGAAGATGGTGTTTCTCTACTGTGTAAAGTCACTGGGCACATCACATGCAGCAGCCACCAACCTCTGGCTCTGCTCAACATGATCCATACATATACACCTGCAGAAATACCTACCTACCCAAGATGTCTTCAATCCTAACCTCCACTTTAACCGCATTTGTATGTCCTCTCACTTTTTTTGTACAAAAGCCTTGTAGACAATGCAAGTGCAGACCAATTACAGCCTAGGTGATGGTGGACTCTGAACCAGAAGCCATTTCCTAAGGGAAAGAGTGCTTCAGGTGGCCCTGTGTCATCAGATGTGAGTGAGTGCTCCCGGTGCCAGTGTTAAGTATCACACAGAAATGGCCATACAGACAGTACATGTCTCCTGAGCTACTTTGTTCACTGTTCACAGCTATTCTGTGTGAGAATCAGCGGGCCACTACTGGTTTTTCTAGGGAAAAAAAAAAAAGCCTGAACAGATTATTGATAAGAAAACTGTCTACATTTTCAGCTTCACATTTCCCATCTACCTTTAATTTTGCATGAACTTCAAATTACCCTCACTGGAAAGGAGTGAATAGTCTTGGTCGGAAGCAGCAATGTTGAATTTTGAACACCCTAAACTGTAGTATTAAATGCTCGTTTAAAGGGTTTTTGACAGATTGTTCGACAGGTCAGTTTAGCATCCACCTTAGGAACATTTTAAGGGGGGAAAGTGACTAATGTGCATTGCTGTTTGACTCGAGCACTCCCTGCTGAATATGTTCTCCCCAGCTTCAGCTATTCCTGAGCAGAAGTTCCTGTGTGCTGGGACTATCCAGTCATGTAACCTGGCACAACCACAAAGCCTGCCTGAGGGGCTGGGGAGGGAGCTTGCGCTTGCTCTTGACAAGCCTTTTGTGGCACGAAATGGTTCTGCACCCTTACATACGTCCCCCAAGTGGGTATTTCCATCACCTGAAAAAAACACTGTCCATATCTGTTAAAAAATATTCATCTATACTTGTATTTGTGGCAATCAGAGCCATTCATTTTTGTGCTGACTTCAAACTTGACATTTGAATTTCATAGGTTTTGTGTGCACATGCTAAAGGAACCCCAAATCATCTGGAATACATGCATGAGCTGACACAATCCAGTCTCATTTTTTCCATGCACATTTCTATTGCAAGTTCAATTCAGCTGAACTAGCCTCAAACTGTTAAACAGGGCCAGGTACAATGTTCCCCACTTAGCAGGGAAAAAGCACGTCTCACTGCTGTGGGAGTGGTAAGTGGCAAATGAAATAAAAGAAGTTGATTAAAATTGTCATTTCTGAAACTCCTTCAGCTCCCAGGCACCACTCTGCTGCAGAGAATGAGCAGCGTTTGTCAGCGATTATAGACCAGTTTCCATCCTGTTTTAATGCTCTTTCTGATAATCAGAACAATTTCCGTGTTTAAACATTGAACATTCAGCTTAAATATTAACAACCTGGCATCTTAAACCAATTTTGAAACAGAATGGGACTAAGTTTATCACTGCTGACAAGTCTCAAAGCAAGCTGCTGCTGCTATTAAAACCATGCGTCTGAAGCACTGTGGAAACACGTGTTTCTGCTGGAGACCAAGCAGGGTCCTCACCCTGGAGTGGGACAACCTTTGGTGACCTTCCCTGAGTAGAAGTGCTTAATGCCCTAGTTTTTGAAGGAAGAGCCCTGCACTCCCTTGGCAAAGGTGGGAGATGCTCTGTCCTCTCAGAGTATGGGGTGAGATGGCAGAAGCCAAAGTCCACCCCAAATCCCTCAGCAGCGGGGGGGGGGGGAACAGAATTGCATTGACATGCCTGAGAAATGGAAAAGCCTCAGGTAAAAAGGCTGCTTTTTGATGCTTGGAAATAAAGCAAAGATCAGAGCAAGCACTGCCAGAAGGAGCAATGGAGGGGAAAGAGGGGAAAAATAACAAAAAAAGGAAAAATAAAAGACTAATGCTCCATGCTAGCAGTGAAATAAGCACCACAGAGAAGATAGATCAGGTGGAGATGATGCACATGAGAGAACCTGCCTCTTTTTTAATTAAATTGCTGGGTTTTCTTACAGATATGACAGCAGCCGTGCCCAAGCTCCTCACAGCAGGTCACATAATTAGCCTGTCAACACCTTTGAGAGCCACAGAAATCAGCATCAGGGATGGAAAAACAAGCACTTCTGTGAGACTCTCACGCTTCCCATCGCCTTTCTGCCCCTTTACCCTTGGCTGCAGTTCCTGCTCCTGCAGGGTGACGTGGCTGCCATCAGCCAGCCCCGTGGGGATGGGGACCTTGGAACAAGACAGGCTGCTGGGCTACCAGGAGCTGGATGGGCAGGAGGTGTGGGATCAGAGCTGCTGGCTGGCTGTTTGGAGTCATTGGCTCAGGAAGGCTTTTCTTCCCCACAACCTGCCCATCACGCAACCTCCAAAATGCCCAGCATGGGAACTGACAACCCCAACTCCTCTGGTTGGAAACCCACCGTGTGAGAGGTCATGAGGACAAAGTGCCAGGTTGCAGGGTCTGCATGCTTTGGTGCGTGCAGTGGACATCAGCATCCCCCAGGTAAGGCAACATCCCTCCAGCCATGCTCTAGCATGGAGGCAAGGACTAGGTCTGATCACATTCACCTGGGTTGTGCTAAAGGCACATCTAGGCTCAAGATACACTCTGAGCAAGCAAGTGCAGCTGTACTTGGTCTCTCTGATAGCTGTTCACCAGCAATACTTTCCAGTCCATATTTGGTCCAGCTCCTGGTTTTACGTTTGATCTCATTTCCAGGATCAAATATACCCCTAGACATTAGCACAAATTAGCATTATATATTTGACAAATATGCCACCCACTGTGATGTGCCAACACTGCAGTCGGACAGGCCATAATGTGCAGGCTTCCCACCAGTGGGTTCCCACGTTCTATTGACCAGGTTCTGCTGCCTGGCAGCAAGGGGTTTCCCCAGCCAGAAACCAAGCTGGGAACAAGCTGGTGACTGTCCTTAGGTTCTCTGCACAGAGTTCAACTCCCAGGTCCTGATAGCAGTGTCAAGAAGTATGAAAGTGGTCAAATTCTGCAAGTCCTCTTCTGTGGAAACATTATTTTCATCAGTTTCCTTCTTTCCCGTTTGGACTCTTTCTCTTCCAGGATCAGTTGGAAACAATTTTGCTTTGTTAATGTTCCCTGCAACAGTTGCTTTCCACACACACACACAAAGCAAATTTCATCTTGGTGAAGATCCAGAAGGGGAAATTAAGTGTGGTCTTTGTTATTGAACTGTAACTTTTTCTTTTCCCACTTAGCTCCTGCACTTGGCAATCAATGCTTCAGGCTCCAGTTGCAGTTACTGTTCTGCTTTTTTTTCTTTGTAGCACTTGGCTTCCCAGTTTCTGTTCCTTGCTTCTTGCTCTCCTTGAGCTTTTTTAGCCTCATCTTGCACAGTACAGACAGAATAACCCAGGGCACACAGAAGGAGCAGGGAGAAAAGTTTCCTCAGCAAGAGTGCTTTACTTATGAGAGGAAAGAAAGATTTAGCAGAGAAATGCTGGCAGCTTTCAGTTGGGAAAAGAGAGATAAAATACGAGCCAGGCCTCCCCATGTTTGTACTTCAGCCATCATTCCTCCATACCAAAGAGGCTTTAACCGTTAGCTTGCTTAATTGCAGCACATGTTTCACACTCATGAATAACCTGGGCAATAGTGTCCATTGTTAAGTCCACCCCTTGATCACGGGCCCATCTGTATGTTGCATCTCTGCCCTGATGGCCTGAAGTGCCATGGGCCCACCGGGCCAAAAATAATTCACCTTTATATTGCCAATCTAAGTCCATCTGAGCCACTTCAATCTTAGCCGCTTTATCCACTTGTTGGTTGTTCTGGTGTTCCTCAGTGGCCCGACTCTTGGGTACATGGGCATCTACATGACGTACCTTCACCACCAGGTTCTGCACCCTGGCAGCAATATCTTTCCACAGTGCAGCAGCCCAGATGGGTTTACCTCTGCGTTGCCAGTTGCTCTGCTTCCATTGCTTCAACCACCCCCACAGGGCATTTGCCACCATCCATGAGTCAGTATAGAGATAAAGTACTGGCCACTTTTCTCGTTCAGCAATGTCCAGGGCCAGCTGGATGGCTTTCGCCTCGGCAAACTGACTCGATTCACCCTCTCCTTCAGCAGTTTCTGCAACTTGTCATCCAGGACTCCATACAGCTGCCTTCCATCTCCGATGCTTTCCCACAACATGGCAGAACCCATCAGTAAACAAGGCATATTGCTTTTCACTCCTCTTCCAAGTGTCCCAGGAGATGTGATATGCCCCAGCCTATAACCATGAATGGGTCATGAATGCACTGCCTATGACCTTACTAAGCACAAGACAAGACAGATGCCCTTTGCTACCTCTATCTTCCTGCTGTTACTCTATGAAATGTAACTGTGAGCTCCACTGCTACTCATGGTACAAGAAGACAGCTTCCACTTGACATGGGGTTGAAAATGAAGCAAAGGACATAATTACTGCTTGTTTTGGCCTTGGATTTCCATTGGACATTGGTGTTCTGGTTTCAGCTGGGATAGAGTTAATTTTCTTCCTAGTAGCTGGTGCAGTGCTGTGTTTTGTCTTTAGCCTGAGAACAACGCTAATAACAGACCCATGTTTTAGTTGTTGCTAAGTAATGCTTACCCTGATCAAAGACTTTTCAGTCTCACGCTCTGCCAGTGATGAGGGGCATAAGCAGCTATGAGGAAACAGAGACAGGACACCTGACCCAAACTAGCAAAAGGGGTATTCCATAACACAGCATGTCATGCCCAGTATATAAACTGAGGGGAGTTACCTGGAAGGGACCAGTCAGTGCTTGGCTGGGCTGGATATTGGTCAGTGGGTGGTGAGCAGTTGCATTGTGCATCACTTGTCTTTCTTGTGTTTTTTTCCCTCCCTCTCTTTCTCCTATTAGTATTAAAATTAGTATTAATATTAGTATTATCCTCCCCATCCCACCGGGGGGAGTAAGCAAGTGGCTGTGTGGTACTTAGTTGCCAGCTGGGGTTAAATCACAACACATGGCCAGACCATGCACTCTAAAACTCTTTGGATTATAGCCTGAGCACCATTATTTTCGTCAAAACTTTGGTTAAATCCAGGATGTCCTGCTGAATTATGAAAGTCAGAGCCTAGCATTAAGGGGAGGCTACTGTTAGTAAACGCCAGCTGCAGACAGCTGTACTGAAGTATGGCTGGTGTATATCTGTTGCAAAGAAGGAACAGGCTGAAATAAAGGCTGCCATCTTCTGGTTATGTAACAGTAGTACTTTGTCATTCAGCAAACAAAAATGTGACAGAAGCTTAACAGTGATTTGCAGGAAGGTCTCAGTGGGTATTGTTGCACCGGTGTTTATCATTCCCTTTGGGTACCCAAAATATCAAACTCTGGAATAGAAACACACTAAAGGAAAGGGATGCAATTTCCCAGCTTCAATCCCCAGTTTTCACCCATCTCTAAGCTCCAGTATGCCACACTGGAGGAAGCAGAGAAAGGCAGGGTCCACCCCTGCAGCCCCTGATTCACGACACCAGCCAGTCCCTGGCAGAAATCAGAACAATGAACTGGCTGCTGCAGTACCCCTCTGTCTGTACTGCAAGACTTCCTCTGAAGGGCAGCTGAAGGCTTTTCTGCTGCTTAGCAGCATGTAGGAGCTGGGACAAAAGTGTGAGCGCAGATCCTAAATGCACCTGAAAACTCCCCTTCTCTGAGAAAGGGGTTTCTTTGGGGGTATTTTGCTTTACAAAGCTAGATAGAGGTATTGGCTCAACTACACAACCTCTGAAAAAGCACTTTGGACAAACTCCAATTCCTAGAGAAATTACTGGGAAATAACAAAGTTTCTAATTTATCCTCTTGTTCTACTTCGAGCTGAATTGGCAAGTGAAGGCTGGAGTAACTTCCCTTGATTTTGACCAAGTGTGAGCATGCATTTCAATTGTTGAAGATAATGACTGCAGAGCCTGATGGGACATCTCACAGCCTCAGACCTGAAATAGAAGTTTCCACATCTGAAATTCTAATGTAATTTCTGCTAAATGCAACACTGCTGTGCAAAGTGTTTTCTTACAACTTGGAGCATATGCAAATTGGGAGTGAACAGCCTGAGAGCTGACAAGGATGCCTCAGTGCGTTATTAATACGCTTCCTTTTCTCCCCTCCTTCCCCTCCAAGCATCAGAGCATACTCAAGTGCAATGCTGATTCCCATTAGACAGTGGTTCAGGAGTCATTGGACAAATCCAATCAGCCAAAGGCTGGTGTTTCTGTTGGGTGCAGCTTCCTCAAGTGCTTCTTCAACAAGTCTCTGCTGCTGCAGGGAAATGGCACTCAATGAGAATCCTCCCCTAAAGTTACTAATGGCCTTCAATGGCTTTACACCCCTGGGCAGGTGAGGCTGGTCTATATTTGCTCAGACCACTTCTGCTATAGATCAGATAAACAGATCACTTGAATATGTATGAGGCTTTATGAGGCTTTCCCCCCCCCCCCCCCCCCCCCCCCCCCCCCGAGTTGTGAGGTGGAGGGAGGGAGCCTACAGAGCCTGCAGATGCCTTGGATAAATGGAGCTGGATGGATATTGATTATTTTGCTAGGGCAATTCTGCTAAGGAGGGATTGTAAATATTGCTAACAGAAATTTCCCTGTACACATAGCAAAAAACAACCCTGGGTGAAAGCTAATACAATTTTACTTCTAAATTAGAAAAGATATCTCTCACATTCTGCCAATGTGTGCCACAGAATGAGACTGTCTTTGACCTACAATGGATGTAAAAACTCAAACCACCTTTGTTTGCCTCTTCAGCAAAGCTAGGAAGAATGGAAAACTGGGATACTGGGTAAAGACCCAGTGGACAAGATCCTTAGTGTGTGTTCCACAGCTTATCAATCACAGCTATTTACAATTAATTTTTGAGTCTATTCTAGCCTACTTTCAAAATAGCTTATTTCTACTGACTTTACAAATAGTGCAAACTAAAATCAACTTATAAACGCTCTTACTGTATTTTTTACAGCTTAACTTGGCCCTCAGCTGTTATTTGAAGGCTTTTCTAACAAACACTACTAATATTCTGACTAGAATATCACACCTTTTTCTTTTCAATGACCAACAAAATCAATGACTAACAAAATCATTGTATAGCCTGCCTGCACAAAGAACAGCTACTTATTAACATGCAATTTATTAACTTGCATCACTTTAGATTCACAGGGCCTACATTATCAGTATTTGTATTTCTCCATAGTTGAATACCCCAAGGAAACATTTAAGTACCTAATTGCCATCAGCAGTTGGTAGGAGGTAGAAATTGCCTAATTCAATATCCAAAGAGCATCTTTGCCATCTCCGCAGGGCTGGTTTAGGACATATCACCTCTGTACATGTTGCCACCCTTTGTAGCAGCAGCTGGAGGCTGGACGGGGGCCCTCAGATGTCCAAGAGGCACAAAGCAACTGTGTTTTGGCCCCTGAATTGGTCTCAAGGTAGGCATCACATGCTCTTTGAAAACATCTAACCTTGCTATCAGTGTCTTTGTAGAACAAGTGGAACACATGCATTAAAGTTCAGTTAATCCCATGAATCTGAAACACATAACTAAGATGCTGAAGTCAGAAACCCCGTCAATTTTAGGTATCCTCCCACACAGAGACCAAGAGAGAAGGATGTGTCTGTAGGACTCCTTCAGTCCTGCATGGGCTGAACCCTGAGGCTTGGAGCTCCTCTTTCCCTGCTCACCAACAGAGGAGGACCAGCCAGACAAGAACTGTGTCTCAGTAACCCTGCTGACCAAAGTATCTCAAATGAGGAAGCAAAAACTTGGACCTTAATGCACTGGTCTAAATTAATCAGCCTCTCCTTGTTTTGAGAAAGACGCCAAACTGTATCTTGGTTCTGTACAATGTGAGGCCAGTTTTGCCTTTCAGTTGTGGATGATTTTTTTCTGAGGCCCATTGGGAATTTATCCTGCCTTAAACCAGAGAGCAAAACAACTCATTAGTCCCTCAAATGTTCAGCATTTGCTTCAGATCAGTAGATTGGTATAATTATACAAGGTGAGAGGAATAAATAATCCTCAATTCTCATACTAGAAATGAGTTTTGTATGGATTAGCCAAATAATTTGGAAACACAACCAATCCTCCCCTAAACAATGAGTGGCATTTCTAATTAGTTTCTCAGGAAATCATACCACTATCTCCTATAGATGTTCTACAGAATGCATTTCTCCTGTATTAATCTGTCCAAATTAATTTTCTGTACACTGGACTGCTGGAAATAATGAAGTGCCCCCTGGCTGACATAGTCTCTGCACACTGAAAGCTTTGTAAATAAATAAATAACTACTACTGTTACTGCTATTTCAGTACCTCCTCTGGGATGCCACAGGGTACGTCTGAAGAAAGGGTTAAAGAGGTAGTTCAAATCTGACCCCAGGCAGCAATGTTTAAGAGTCATAACCATTTGTGAGCTGCTTTGAGGGCCTGTGAAATGTGTTGCTGGTTCCGATAAGTTTCTTAGGAAACGGATGCTTTACAGAGCATGCAAAGGATTAGCTGAGGATATTTGCTCTCATGCTATTTGTGCTCCTTTATAACTTGTAAGTAATACTGAAAGTTAAGTCTATACAAAGAACATCACATGCTTTTGATGCATTTTTCACATGGATGGTTATGCTTTTTCCAGTATTCATAGACTATATTTTTGTGAAACACAGGTCCATTCCCAAAGCTGAATTTGTCCTTCAGTTACATTATCTATCACTGACACTGAGCTGCTGGATGAAATTAAGCCAGTGATTTTTGTATGCTTAGTTTTTCATTTTATTTTATGTTTACACCACACAGTATTTGGTACATGATCTGTTTCTTCCCATGTTCAGCTACAGCCAAATACCACCTGCCCTTGACTCTTATGAGCAGCCAGAAAACGTGTCCCTGCCCATATGCGTTCTGGTAAACAAGGTGCTGTGAGAGGGGTATTTATGCTGGGGACACTTCAAATCCATCTACAGCAATAAAACCCAGTTTTAAGTGTAAGACAGTCGGTCATCTACACATTAGGAAGAATTATTATTGGGGGGTTGCTGGGTTTTGGTTTTTTTTACTATTTTTATTGGGGGGGGAGGGGTATTTGGTTTGTTTAATTCTTCTCTCCTTCTTTAAAGTGCTGTCCTAAATGAGAAAAGCTGAAGGTACCACACTGGCTTCAGCATGAAACTCAGAATGTTGGGTTACTAAGTAATAACCATCACAACCTAGTCAAAAGAGACTTGCACAAAAGAAAACCCTCAAACAGTAAGTGTGACATGACAATATTTATTGATTCTAATTAAGGTTAAAAAAAGTTCACAGCTGTCGGATAAAAATATCTGCAGTCTATTGAAAAGGGAGCTTAAGAAGGAAACCAAGGGAGACAGTCACCACAGAGGCACTTGAGAATATGCTACAGTTATAAAAGGCACAAAATTCATCACACACACAGCATATATATTCCTGCACGGTGAAGTCACTCTCTTTTTTCCAAAACACAGAGGCAGGCATCACTGAACACTAACCTGTACATGACCACAGGAGACATGCTATAAGTGGCAGCCTATGACAACGCCTAAACATCTTGATTGCAGAGATACTTGGAAAGCAAGACTGCTTTGGCCATCACATTTTTATCTCTATTGAACAACAGATTGTAAGATCAAGGTGACCGTAAGGTCGTGGAGATGGGAGACGCAATGTTAGTTCATTTAAATGCAGGTCAGGTTTATTTGTGAGCATTTGCAATCTGCAATTTAAGTGGCTTTGCTTCTTGCCTGAGAGCAGGGGCAGATCTGTTGTCATTTCACCCTGGCTTCCTTTTGCACCCAAGTACTTTTGAAGGACATGCAATTTCTTCTTTCTCAAAAATATTTTTATGTCTCAAATAAAAAAAACCCAAAACTTAAAATTTCTGCACTTTTGTAAAGTTTACCTCAGTGAAAAAACAGTCCCACAAAAGCGACTCCAGGCCTTGGTTTTCAGTGATGGACAATGCTCAGGCATATACCTAATTGTGATTAATACATCTTTTACAAACATCTACTGTTGTACTGACAGTAGATGTGCTATTTGGAGTCAAAATCAGCATTGAGAAAAAAAATCACAGTAGTTAAAGGAAAGACAAGGGGCTGCCTCAGATCTCTCACCTCCTTGTTATTGTAGTTTATACAGTTAGCTTTCAAGCACTTTGGTTAACACAGATTTTCATGCCATTACCCAACATTCCTTGCAATATACAGTTGCTATCGGAACTCTTAAGAGCCTTACAAAATATGCATGATAACACAAATCGGTTCATAAGAGACAATACGATTATTTCCATGGTTGTTCTATAATACATTTTATGAAGCTGGTAAACTGCTGGAACTTTCATGACAGCAGATTTCTCATCAAACATGTTAAGAAATTAATAATATACCATGACCCATTAAACCAGACTTCATTCCTCTCTTTGAAGGGAATTTTAAAAATGTAAGCCAGTGCTAACACTTCCCTCCACCCATGGGGAAGCATCTTGATTCTCTACACGCATTTGTCAATGTTCTCATCACGCTGGCATCCACATACACAAAGTGCCACATATTCCTTTTATGTGGAAGATGTCAAGAAAACAGCAGCAAATTCTTCTTTTTAATCCCATGGTGGCGATAAGCTCCTCAGCATCATCACAGCAAGACACAGCTGTAAATACAAAGAGAGTATTCCTAAGGCTTTGGCAGTCTGGAATGAAGGAGGACAGAGACTTTTGAGTGCTAATACAGGTGCTGCAATTCAGAACTCCCAGCTCCATCTGATTTGGCCAGAAACCTCAGGGAATCCAAATTTAATTTGAGATTTTAAGCTGCACATACTTTTAGTTGCAGCAGAATAACAGAAGAAATGTTTTGTGTTCTGGTTTTTGGTTTTTGTTTTGTTTTCTATTTTTGTTTCACTTTGAAACTAAGATTAAGAAAGGTTTATATCCATTTTATTTCTCATTAAAAGCTTTGGTTGTGATTAAGTTCAGTTCTAACTATAATTAACTTCTTTTTTTCCTTGGCTTTTCTGCCCTTATGACACACAACATTGTCTTGTTAGACTGGGAAAAACCTCTGCCAGATTCAGGAGCAAAGAAAAGAATTACATATATCAGACATGAATAAAACCAGTTTATCCTCATTACATTAATGGATTTGCTCCCCTTTAGAGACTATTTCTAGGGCAGAAGCACGACTTGAATTCCGAACAGTTTTGGCAGAGAAATCATCTGCAAATGCAGCAGTTCTTTATATGTTAAGTATGTATTCACTGTCTAGCACTTACAAATATTGGCCCAACACTTTAAAACTATCTTCCCAAATTTAGGTTCCTATGTTTATTTTTTGCCAGAGAATTATCTGAGTTACAAAAGCTCTGAACTTACCCATTCAGCTTTCAGTTCCTAATTCATTTAATAAATAAATCACAGAGAGAAAGCCATATAGAAGTGCTTTGTGGTAGGCAAATGTCCCAGCCAATTACTGCTCTATGTGACAATGAGAAAGGCCATATGTACACTGCTGCACTGTTCTTCTGTCTTAAAGATCTTTATGTCTGAAAAGTTCCCCTATGCATTTTAAAAGGCTGTTATGAGGATATTCATTTGTGATAAAATCCAAGCTGCTGCTACAAGAAGATTTTTAAATGGCACATCAAGTTAAAAAGAAGGAAACATAGGGGCCAGAAACCGATGTGCTGCTAAGAAATATTACAGCTTTCTAAGTGGTTCAGTGATTTCCATGGGACTATTTGGAGAATGAAGTACCATTCTGCACAAGCAAAGACCTGATGGTAGCCCAGAAAGTCTGCCTGAGACTGGTGATACAGTTCCTCTACCTTCTGCTCACACTAATTGCTCCATGGTTTTCTACTACAATGTAATATTTTACATATAAATCAGCGCTGATTGAAGGGAGAAGTGCAGCAAACAGGCTCAGAGAAATTCCAGACATCTCAGACTTCATGTGCACCCAATCCTGTTGTCAGATGTACTTGTGCATTTGCATGTGACTATCCTTTCCATGGTTCTCTGATCTCTCTATCATTTATATCTTTCATTAGTTGCCAGAAGTGCAGAGTCAGCACAACACAGCACAGCAGGCAGAAGTGGAAGTGCTAATCCCACCAATATGGTTGTTAGGAGAGACTGAAGCTCTGAATCAGCTAAGCAGTGTCCAGCATGAAGCAAGTGTTGGGTAGCAGTGAAGTTGAGGTTTTTGTTGGATTGTTTTAATGCTCACACTAGATTTTCAAGGCCATTGTGTCCTACCAGGCAAGAGACAGGCTCAAGGTGTTCAAAGTGTAAATTTCAGTAGACAAAAGAAAGGAAGGTGGTAAGAAAACAAATATGTAAAAGAGGCTTTTAATGGAGATCTTTACAACTTCTTGGGGTAGGCAGAGGTTAAATTGTTCTCTTGTTATCTTGCAGCAACTTAGGGAGCTAAAAAGAGGACCCTGGTAGCAAAGAGATATCAGACAGGGCAAAAAAGATTTGACAGGTTGTATCTGTACATTGGCACTCTCAGGTCCAACATACTGCTCTCATTGGCACTCTCAGGTCCGTCATACTGCTGAACATATCAGCTGTTGTGTGAAGCCTGCCAATTTGCTAGGCAGAAGAGATTCAATCCTGCACAGGGTGGATGAACTCTGATGTTCCAAGCACTATGAACAAAGCTGTGGAGCCTAAAACTCAACCACATTGCTAAAGGCAGTAAAAGTGTTGTTGAAGTCAACATGTCACCGGATACGCCAACAACCTATAGCCACACTTGAATAGTTTGGATGGATAAATTTAGCCTCACCTGTCTGTTAGGTGCTGCCTGGGCTCTGGACATCGGGGTGAAAAATAAAAACATTAAAAAGATCCTTACAAAAGATCTATGCAATTTGCATGAACCAGTTAATTATTCTTTAAGCTCTGAATTTCTTTTCTCAGTCTACCACATAGGAAGGCAGAAATCCTTTGTTTACAACTAGAGATGGAAGGGCCTGTGAAGACTTGGAGTTCAGGGTCTGATTCAGGTATAAGTGTAAAAACAACTGTAAGTCTCACCAGAACAGGCTTTAGAGAAGATTTTTGTCACTTCTGTTCTGAGATGTGGATAAAAACCTCAAGGTGATAGCACTTGACAAGATATCCTACAAATTCAACAAGCAAAAAGGAGCTGCTAGAAGTAGGCCTGAATTCAAGGGGCTCTTTTTCAATCCCTTTCCTTTATCCCTTTGCTTTATCCCTTCCCTCCAGCCTCTTCCCTCTACTGCCTTCTTTTCCCCCGTCCTGATCTGATTTTGGAGACAGGGAAGTACATGCCAAAAAAAAAACCACCCTCTGAAAAAAAACCCAAAACTGCTCAAGTGTGAGGCTTTGCATTGGCACCTTTTTCAGTTTCGAACTAGAAGTCCCTTTTTACAGGCAAATAACCCAGCTGCAGTCACAAAGGCAAAGAAAGTGGAAAATCCAATCAGCTTTAGCAGTCCTGGCACAGATGGCAAGTTCCTCTCCCAGAAGGTTGTAGTGATGGGCAAAGCTGGAACATCCTGTGGGAAGAGCATCCATTATAAACATAGCAGTATGTCCACTGTGAGAGGCAAGGTGTAGAGATTCTTGTGGCAGAAACAGAACTGGATTGAAGTAGTTCATGTTTATCAAGAAGTATGCTGTATCAAAATTTTCTGCTCAGTTAAAGGGAAGAAGAGGAGACACATGGAAAGGTTTCATAGCCTGGTTAAAAGTGTAGTCCTTTCCAATCTCATGTTACAGAGTTGTCTAATGGGCACCCTTGTCTTAGTTTCTAGTATGCTCCTCTTTAGGGAAGGGCAGTTTTGATGAGTAAATAAAAGTTTATGGTGGCTTTGATACAGTGAAATTAAATAAAAATGGCCATCAAAATTTTATCTCATCAGCAAAAACTGCATGAAAAAATAATCCATTTAATCTACAGAAAGACTTACAATTGATTCAGGTTCTGGCTTCCAAATTTCACTCTCTGGGATTTTCCGCATAGAAAACAGTATCTGCAAATAAATAACATTCCCTAGTAAGTACCATTCATATTCTGAAAGGGAAAAAGAGCTGGCTTCAATTTTTATTTTAAAATGGCAAGATGAAGAGAACAATTGAGCACAAACATCACTGTGTACTCAAATTTTAGAAGACTCAACCTTTGTACAACTCATTTGTGGGGAGGCCTGATATTTAATAAGACATTCCTCCTAGTGGAAAATAGAAACAGTAACCAAAAAATCTCACTATGTTAGTCTATGCAAGATATTGGAACTTGACTAGTCCCACAGAGAGCTAGTGACTAAGAGTTAAGTATATACTCACGGCAAAGTGAGACATAGAACATAGAATCATAGAATGGCTTGGATTGAAAGGGACTTTAAAGATCATCCAGTTCTAACCTCCCTGCCATGGTCAGGGACACCTTCCATTACACCAGGCTGCACAAAGCCCCATCCAACCTGACCATGCATAAACCAGCTACAGCATGGGCAAGCTATATAAACAGGATTAGCTTGTTTTACAAATTTCACCATGATGTATGAAGAGGAACAGAAGCCTATGAGTGACAACAGACTACCACTTTCATTCAGAGAAGAGCAAGACTAAAAAGAGAACTTTCACAATTGAAAATTGAACATTCAAAGTATCAAAGATACCAGAGAGCAGTAGGATAGCAAGGATTATCTGAAGACAGCAAAATTAACTTCTTCTGCAGTAAAATAAAATGGAGATTTATGAAATACTGTTTTTCCTACTCCAGGCACTTGTAGATTTACGATTTGCCATCTTTGATGATATGTTTTTATTCTAGACAAGATTCATGGACCCCCTCAACTTTTCAATACAAGAGAGTGAGAAACACCCTTGCACCAGATTTTAAACATATTTTCCTTTCACAAGTAACTGAGGAAAGGAAAATATTTTTAGCAACCAAGTTCACTTGCCAACTTCCCTTCTGAGTCCTATGGAGGTTCTGCTGTAATGTCTGCACATTAGAGAGGTCAAGAAGCACTACCTCTGGAGGTTTCAGGGACAGGTTAGGTACCTTCACATGTGGGACAATTGATCCCTGTCTTTTGGGGCAGGGGTATGGGCTAGACATACTCTCCAGGTCCCTTTCAGGCTAATTTCTGTTCCACTATTGTAGCTTTTTAGCCACAAGATTCCCTTCACTTCATAAAACAAAGATGAAATTTCTTTTGCTGAACCATAAACTGTAATATTCCTGAGAATACTTGAGAAATTGACATTTTCTCAGAAGCAAAATATTTAAGTCCTTGTTTGATGACTTTATGCAAGGCTGTCTCAATGGTATGTCACTGTCAATGGTATTGTTGGAAACAATTGAGGAAGGGACTATCATGGTGTGCAGAGCTGCAGAACTGAGCTGCTTCTAATGAGGCTAAGAGCCATGATGTCTCAATACAGTGACTAACAAAGTGCCCATTTTGGGGAAAAAAAAAAAGAAAAAAAAATGACTCAGTGAGAATTTGGGACTGTTCTGTTAAAGAAAGATTTAATCTCTGGAAGCAGAAAAGTGTTTGATGAAACAACCAAAGCCCTTCTTAAGCATTCCAAATCACCAATTTGCACTCAGGAAAACCTTCATCCTTTTTGAAGTCTGTCCCCTTCACAAGGATTTGCATCAAAATTTCAGAACACCTGAGTCTGTCAATATTCATCTCCCATTTCACCTCCAACCAGAAGATCTTTCATTTTCCATTAGATATTTGACAGTTCCCCCTGGTTTATGCTTGCTTTTGTACCTCTCTGGCTGCTCTTTCTCCAGCCTGCACAGCCCCTTCCATGTATCCACTCCACTCTGTGGCGGTCTCTGTGCCAGCAAAATAGATCCTACCAACTGGCTGCCGAATAATCCTGGAAGGGGACAAGCAGTAAGCCATATCAGCCATTATCAGGAAAGATAACTGAAATCCATGGGTTAATATTAGAATAAAAGTGTTTTAAGTAACAGCAAGCACTTAGAGTAACTTTGGGTGAGTTGAGCTGGAGGAGGAGTCTGTGTTGCATTTCATTTCTTACAATAAACACAGCAGTGTTTGTATTTCCTAAACATTTACACTGCTCATATGTGTAAAGGACAACTAGTTTGAGACTTATTCTAGCTCTTCATTTTAGCCAGCATCATAAATACTAATGCTAGGCATTAGTGGCACAGTGTAGCACTCTGAAATACATCCCCACAATATCTAAAAGCAATAAGGAAATAATATTTAAATAAGTAATCAATTAAACAAGGTGTTTGTTACTGTTTTTTTTTTCTCTATTTTTACAAGAATTTGCAATTACTTTAAATACTAAGGCCTCCATATGTTCTTCATTACAACTGCTTTATTACTTTCAGTTCTTTTTAAATTGTGCAAACTTATACCTCAAAAGTAGGGCTATGTCATCACATTAAAAGCTATGTATCTGAACCCTATAACCAGTCTGACCAGTAAGCCTTTTTTTTTTTTTTTTGGTAAATCTTATTTTCATGTAAAAACTTATGTCAGAGAGGACTGTATACAATGGCACACAGATTACTATAATAAGCCTTGACTACTAACAGGAAAGGAACAGTCTAAAGAAATCACTCGTTACTGTGAATGTTGGCAAGAATTAACTGTCAGTATTTATAAAATACAACTAAAGGTATGCGAAAAATAGTAATACTAATCTCAAATATCCAAAACTAGTTTTGTAAGCAGATTGTGAAAGCTTTCTAGCTCTCTTCCTACTCATTTGTATTCACTGAGTAACAGAAGTGAATAAAACCCCTAATGATACTGTACTCATCCATCATAAAGCCCTACTGACACAAGTGACTATAGTATCTATTTAAAATATTCCCCAGTGATCTTAAAGGTATAAAGTGAACAGTGACAGAGGATTTATGACCCTTTCTGAGGATATTTATTAAGTTGGTGTTATCTTACTACTCCAAAGCCCACTATAAATAGACACTACCTTCCATACTGTGTCATTATGCCTGGTGGGAAGTAGGCTGTGTAGCAGCCCCCAGAATACTGCTCTTCACACCAGTTCTTCTCTTCATAGTGCACTGGCTGTAAAACAGAGATTAAGTCACTCAAGGAAAGGACAAAGTCCTGAGGAAGCTAATAAAAGAACTGAGGAGACAGCAGAGAAAAATAGCTTATGATTTGTTGCATGTCAATGTCTGACAAGAGGAGAAGCGCATTTAACAAATCTTTTAATGCAACAGATTCGACACAAAAAAGCCTTAATTTTAGACACTGCTAGCTATTTTTTTAAAAAAGCTAGCCAATTTGGCTACTGTAGAACATAATTCTCTTAATCTGTCAGTGTGAATGTATGCTTTGAGCACAAATTTATGCTTTGAGACATGTAAAGCAAAATTAAGCTCTTGCATACAAAGGTATAATACTTGTAATATGTACACTGGATATAAATATATACTGTTAAAAATGACATGAATGGCATTTGTATGGTTGTACATACAATATATTTGTGTTTTAAATAATGTAAGCTTGAGATTGGTGTCTACAACATTTAATTTGTGTAAACCTGCTCTTAAAGGAAAAATGACATTGGTCACATAAACCAAGTGTTCACACGAATCCTATCAGTTGTTTATATTTACCGTTACACAGAAGAGAAGACAAGGGGGAAAAAAAACCAAAAACCAAACAAAACCCAAAACAAGCAAAACCAACCATCCAAATGAAAAAAAAAAAAGCCAACACAAAAAACAAACACCACATGCAGGAATGGATCTTAGCAACTAGTAAGAGAGAAGAAACATTATGCTCAACATAGACTGAGGGAAAGGCAAGCCTGCCACATCTGAAAACAGTTGAGATGTATGGTGGTAAGCACTGAATGACACTGATGAAGCTGGACAAGAATGTACCTGCCTTTTAACTGTTTCATAAGCTCATTGTTATCCTCCTCATCAAACACAACCCAAGGCTTGCCATAACCTTCTCCCCATTCCTCTATATGGTGTAACAAGTACTCCCATAGCAGGCATCTTTTCCAAAACACTACACAGGACTGCTCAAGGACACTGCTGTATTCAGTTTTATTCTGCCCTCCCCTACCTCAAGGACTCTGACACCGTGGTTTAGATTTTGTACTTACATGTAGAGCTTCCTCTGATCCCAGAACCTTTGCATAGAGCTCACAAAGCCTCGTCTTCCTGCAAAAGAAAAGCAGCAGAAGACTTCTGTGTGAGGAAAGACAAAACCAACCACTTCTAATACATTCTAGTTGCAAGAGGACAAATATTAATATCTGCTTGAACTTTTTGGTATCTATCTTAATTGGTAAGCCTTTGGATCACTAGAAATAACACACTCAAACTTCTCTGCTGCTTACTAGCTATAATGCAAGCTGTTCCCTTAAATCCAATCATTATCCAAAGGTCCTCCAGGCTGTAAGGAGAAGGAAGTAGTAAGGCATTACACTTTTCTGTCTTGGCACATAGTCTAACGTATGGTCTGCTCCTACAAAGATGCAGGTATTGACAGACTGAGGCTTTCAGGGTATCAGTACTTTATTTCTGTATGTAGAAAATTTCCTGCTGTTTTTGTTTATGAGTCTATAAACCCACAAATATACTTCATTCTGTAGCAAATCCCAAGTGCAATTAAGTTTTTCCTACAAGATTTTTGGGTCTTACTCTTTTACTGCACTGCACCAAATACCAAACATGAGAAGACCAAGATGAAATGAAAGTTAACAATTATGAGAATCAAACATGCAAACACAATGCTGTAAAGAAGTTTACTTCTGGAAGCAAATCCTGTGCTCCACAGATAGCCATGCTGTGCAGAGAAATAGAGCAGTCTCACCTCTGTAACTGTATGAGCTACATTTGCAGCTGTATCAGTATATGAGGAAGCCATATCTATACAGCAGTACGAAACAACCCAGCACTACAGGAGGCCAGTTACACCCATGAGCAGCTGAACTCAAAAGAGTGCTATAGAAAAGGGATAAGGGTCAAAAAAAAAAACCAAACAACCAAACCAGGAAGACCTGAAGGTCTTCCTGTGCAGGTAGGGGCTTGAGCAAGAAGACAAAGGCTGCTACAATTCAGGAAAAGCCATGGCCCTGGGATGATTTTACTGCTAGCATATGTCAAGCCCAGCAGAGGCAGAGTGGAAGGAAGCAGCTCCTTCCTTCTGCCCAGAGGCAGAGGACAAGGGTCAGCGTGCTCCAGAAGCAGAAATGCATGGTGACATAGTGACTGGCCAGGCAGGCTCCGAGAGTTGCAGAATCTATATATATGAACATATATTTGATCTATATATATGAACATATATATTAACATCCCTCTTCAGCCAGGGGTGACATGAATCCAGCAACAGCCATCATAAAAGGGAACATTTCCTCCATCTTTCGATGTTGACCACCGCACCCTGCAAACTACCAGCACTGATCACGCAGTGTCTGAACAGAATAAAGCAGCTTTAACAGCACGAGTTAGCAAAGCCTCTGCTGAGGTCTGCCTACCACCTCTCCAATATGCCCACCAGCTCCTGCTTTCAGGCAGGTCAGTAACACCACAGGGCTCCGCAGGAAAGCGGGTTATCACCTTGGGACCATATACTTCTCCTCCCAGCACCACAACAGGGGTGAGATGGATCCCTCTAGATCTGCCTGTGCTCTGCCCTTTTTCCACATGTGACTCGCAGACCTTCCAGGGAGCCTGGAAATGGCGTACCAGAGGCTGGTAGGGATTCTCATGTACAGCCAACTGCAGGACTCTAAGAAGGTGCAAATGCACCACTGTTTGATGAGCACGTTGCTCACATAAAGATAGCAGGGCAAAAGAAAATGTTAAGCTTCAGGTCAAGGGCATCTTCAGACTTTTAAAAAATTTCAACCTTGAAAAAGTATTCATCAATAAGGTATTATTTAACAGAAAAAAAATAATTAAAAGATAAGGAAAAAAAAGAAAAAGGAAAAAAGAAAAACAATACAGAAAAGCAGTATCTAAAGGATTGAATCGTACCAACAATAATCTATCACTGAGGACATTCCCCCTAACAAGAAAAATCCTTGTAGACGAGCTGGTGTCTCAGCAACATCTGCGCTATTTGTCCTAGAACAGTTTAAATAAATACTTATTTATGCATTTATGATTAATGCTAGCATGGAACATATGGAATACACAGAAGTTAAATCCTTATTTCTTGGCTCCACGCTCAGCTGTGAAATTGCCACCAGCACTAAGTAAGAAGAATGTTATGCCTGGAGCTACCTAGGTAGGTCCTGTTGAGAGTTACACTGTGCCTGGTGTGGAAGAAATGCACATGCGGACAGACACTCTGTTCTTCAACCTGGTCTCTTATTCCATGGCAGTGTGTGATGCCACCACCTTCGTTGCACAGGTAGGGCACAATCTAACCACTGAAAATACTCATTGGCACCTGGCCTGGGAAGACCAGATGGAAGGCAACAGTGAGTTTTACTCCTTTCAGTCTGGTTTAGGCTCTAAAACATCTTTCATTCCCTCCCAGAACAGCCATTCTCAGTCATGATTTAGGATAGTTGCCGTGGACTCTACACCCTATTCTTCATATCCAAGGATTTCCAAAAAGCTTACCCTGTCTTCAATGTGATAAAAGGAGAGCCCAACTTGTGTTGATAGGTGAGCACAGCATCTCAGCAAGATGCGTCCTCTATAGCATGCCACAAGAAGCCTGTCCTCAGAAGAGATCCCTCCTTTGTGAACACCATAGTCCCAGTATAAACAATACAAGCTGGCTACACCCTGCATGAATGCTGGCAGAAGGTCCAGGTTCAGGTTATGCCTTCTCCTGGACCCTGATTTACCGCTGAAGGAGACTTGTGCTCATGTGCAGAAAAGGAGCTGCAGTGCAGCCCACAAGGTTCCTGACTTGATTGGCTGTGGCCAAGACTGCAGGAATCAGAGAGGTACCCCTGCACCAAGGTACCATCTATCAGGTACCAACCCAAGCATATTTTATAACCATTCTTTACCAAAGCAAAGTCTTTCCTAGTCTGAAGTTTATTCCCCAAAGACAAAGAGTTTAAACTCTTTTTGTTTAAAACTTGGCTGTAGGCAGCAGCAGAGTCAGATAATTGTGCTAATACTTTTAATGTCTAGAGAAAAGCAACCTTTCCTTCATGACGCCTCACAAACAATCAGGACAGCACTTCATTTCACAGAAAGAGAAGTCATTCTCAAATACTGCAAATACTCGGTTACATCTAGTGCACTGACACACACATTAAGACACCATTTGATGTTTATGATGGGCACACTGAATTTCAGATTACTACACTATTTTTGTCATTGGTCACCTGCTGGGGGTCTGTCTCAAAACCCGAGTGCTGAGGAAAAGGCTACCTTGTCCATTCCTGCCAAAATTAAAAGTGCTCTGTGGTACCAGGCTTTCATTTGAAAAGACTGGGACATTAACAGCCCCATTTAGACTCATTATCCACAGGCTGCCAGACTACCTGCAAAGCTAATCTGAGATGACTACATCTTCTCTAGTTAGACTAGTTATTACTGTAATAATGTTTACTTGGACATGGTATTCCTTGTGGTTTTAGAAACGAATTTATTTTCTCCATGTCCAAATAAGGCTCTCCTCGTATCCACACTCTCTATTTGTAGCTTTAATTTCATCAGATACTGTGAATCAGTGTGATGGAAAAATCTCATTACTTTGTAAATTCCATTTCAGTAATAAACCAAAAAGCACTAGTGTATGCAGAGATTTGTTTCAAGAAGACAGTAAAAAAGACCTTCATCTGTGTCTGAAGGGCATTTTTTTCCCCAAACTACAGGTGGAGAGATGGAGATGGCTTTTTGACCCCTACACAATGCTGAGATCTCATTCATGGCAGCTATAGCAGCCTCAAGGTTGCGCTACATTACCGATGCTGAAAGGACCCTCAAGGGTGATCAGAAAAGAAAACAAGCACAGTGGCCAAACATGTCCCTTCTGATAAGCTTTCAAGAACTCAGTACACTTGCAGAAAGCCAGAGAGGTAGCACTGGGGTAGAAAGGGGCTGGCCCTGGACACTTTCCCATGAGGACAGCAGAGTATCTACACTGCTTTCAAATTCAGCAGCTTTGAATCATTCTTTTGCTAGAGTTACATAAAGAGAGAACCCCTGCTGAAAAGTGAGAACCAGAACTTAATCCAAAACCAGCTAAGGTACCTTCTTGCTTAGTGATATGTGTGCCTACTGTCAGAAGGTTACAGACAACTTCCTTCAAATTGGGGTATTTTATTCCTGCTCTGGTCATTTATAACAACATTTTGACACATAGTCAACACAGATCTCCAGCATTTGTACTTACCTTTCTTCTTTTGTGAGACCTGTCAGCCTTCTACACTTCCGAGCAAGAATGAAGCTATAGGAAGACCACAAAAAATTTACTTCCATTATGTTACATTCCCTGAATTATTTAAAATGCTGATACCTTATGATGGGATGCTGTGATTCACAGTATTAGCTTTTGGGACTCTGGGCAGAGAGGGGAAATGGGTATTTTGGATAATGTTATATTTCTGCCTGCTGCTTGTAGGACTCAGTGTGTGGAAAGAACCACCTGAGATTCAGGTTAGAATATCTGTATGAGCCGTTTCCCAATAACCTTAATTTTACACAGCAGTGGGGGCAGGCATATGACAACAACAGGTGAAGCCTCTGGCTGTTATAAAACATAAACCAAAACAAAATATAATTCCAGAAAACAAACTTTAATTTAAAGAACTGGAAAATTTGGGGAAGGCAAAATATTTGGAGAAAACTTTACATTTCTGCAATCACTCTTTTTTTTTTTCTCCTCATTCCTTTCCTCTTCTCCCATTTTTTACTTTGCCACATGAAAAGGCAAAAGATGACAGTGAGAATAAGCAGATTTTCTTTTTCAATTAGCAATTAAATAAGAGAGAACTTTATTTGAAAGGAAAAAACATCATAGAACATATTTACCACCCTTGAGAAACTAAACCCTTCAACTATTTTGAAGTATTTCCCTTCAAAAGCAGCAGTTTCCCATTTCAATTGCTGCCTCTAAGACAAAACAAAAAAAAAAAAACAAAACCAACAACCAGCCAAACAACAACAAACAAACAAAACATAACAAATCAAAAAACCCCACCAAATAAACAGAAAAATCTAGACATTTTCTTTATCATTTACCCTATTATGGCAGGAAAGCTGCCATCAGGCTTAGTATCATCAAGTGTTAAGCCAATTGCAGCATCCTCATCTTCAATGATCATGGTACCACAATAGCCTGTTAAGCACAAGGTGAAAAAAAAGTTAGGATCCATGTATCCAGACACAGGAAGGAGCTTTCAAGAAATTGTGAAATACTCAAGACTGGACTAGAAAAAGCCCTAAACAACCTGCTCTAATTCACTGTGCTTTGAGTAAGGCATGAGACCAGATGACATTCAGAGGTTCCTCCTAATCTCTATCATTTTCTGGTTGTAATACAGGGAGATATGAAGATAAAAGAAAGGAGAACAGAGACAATTTTTAAAAAAAGTACCATGACTCCCATTAAGTGACAGAGATTAGCACACATCCCAGATCTAAACCTTGTCTTCTAGAGCCGTTCTAGTGCTTGAATGAGACAGGTGGTTTTTCCTCTCTAGAAGAGAAAGTTTAGATCTGAGATGTTCTGACAACTAACAAATCCTTTTCAATCATCTTTAAAACAGAAAGTCAATAAAGGAATCTCGTATTGTTGAATTCATGATAAAAAATAAAGCTGGATGTTCACACTCAGAATTGTGGTCAATGGCTCGATGTCCAAGTGGAGATCAGTGGCGAGTGACGCTCCTCAGGGCTCAGTACTGGGACTAGTGCTGTTTCATGTCTTTGTCAGCCACGTGGACAGTGGGACTGAGTACACCTCAGCAAGTTTGCCAACGACACGAAACTGTGAGGTATGGTCGACACTCTGGAGGGAAGGAATGCCATCCAAAGGGACCTTGACAGGCTCGAGAGGTGGACTAGTGCAAACCTTCATGAGGCCAAGTGCAAAGTCTTGCACCTGGGTCAGGGCAATCCCAAGTACAGGCCAGGTGGAGAACGGATTGTGAGCAGCCCTGAGGAGAAGAACTTGGCAGTGTTAGCTGATGAGAAGCTCTACATGAGTCAGCAGTGTGCGCTTGAAGTGTAAGCCAGCCACTGGGCTGCATTACGAGTAGCATGGCCAAGCAGGTCATAGGAAGTGATTCTCCCCCTCTACTATGCTCTTGTGAGACCCTAACTGGAGTACTTCATTCAGTTCATTCAGGCCTCTAACACAACAGGGACATGGACATGCTCAAGCAAGTCCAGAGGAGGGCCATGAAGACGATCAGATGGCTGGAGCACCTCTGCTATGAAGACAGGCTGAGAGAGGCTTGTTTAGCCTGGAGAAGAGAAGATTCTGGGAGACCATAGAGCAGCCTTCCAGTACCTAAAGTGAGCCTACAAGAAATCTGGAGAGGGACTTTTTATAAGAGCAGGTAGTAATAGGACAAGGGGGAATGGCTTTAAACTGCAAAAAGGTAGGTTTAGGTTAGATATTAGGAAGAATTTCTTTACAGTGAGGGTGGTGAGACACTGGCACAGGTTGCCCAGGGAAGTTGTAGCTGCCCCATCCCTGGAAACATTCAAGGCCAGACTGGACAGGGCTTTGAGCCACCTGATCTAGTGGGAGGTGTCCCTGCTCATGGCAGGTGTGAAGACACCTTCAATTAATCTTGCTCAGTGCATACAGAAGGCAGAACTTTTGTAGGCTCACAACTGATGGGATAAGACCTCTTTCCATCACACATCACTTGTACCTTTAGTTACTGTACAAGCGGGAGAGGCTCACAGCCAGGTGCCACTGAAGAAAAAGGAGGACAACAAAGAACAATGAAGGCAATAAGCAACAGGTATGAGTTATGCCTCCATGCCTACTTCCTTCTTTTTATTTTCCCATCCCTCTATTTTCCCAAACAATCTCTCAAGTTTCTCAAACAGGGGAAGGCAAAAATGGCACAGAAGTGTATGAAGTCTCCTTCTAAGTTCCAGCATCCTCTAAACACAAAATCTACTCCATTACCATGTACTCTCTTCCCTCTCTGTGTCACTACTACTCCCTTCAATTAAAATGTAATACCCTTCTTCCTCCAGAAAGTTTCCTTATAGTACACAATACACTTGATGACTGAGCCCATAGGGATTCGGTTGATGAGCTGGTTTCTCATTGGGGGCAAAGGTGGGTTGAAATGAATCTTCAAACCAAGAGCTGGGGGAATGGCAGTGATCACATACTTGCCCTGGAAAAGAAATTATATATAAGCCAAATATTTTCTCCACTACTTCATTGTAAGTATATTGCTCTAACAAGACTGGCAGACATCTGGGGAGGCTGCAGGGTTTATCTTCTGAAGCAATGTTAGCATCTAGCATAAGAATTGCAAAACTGAACCCTCACAAAAACCTGCTTGTTAAAATAGCAAGCATTATATAGGCATCCATCTGTTTGGATGACGGGCACTGCTCTTTCCCCAGCACTTTAAAAAAAAGCACTGTGTTGTAAGAGTCCATTGGTCTCCCTTCCATCTGGACTCCTCTGGTACAACTTGGAAGCAACACTTGCAATGTCTTTCACAGAAGACATTGTGTTGATAAGCAAGCACAGACAGTTTATTACTAAGCTACGTTTTTGTGTTCACTTTACAATTATCCTTTATTTTGGAAGGTAACTGAACACAAAGAAGGGATGCTAGCAAAGGATGAGTTTGAATATACACTTTTGCTTAAATGTTACAGATTTCATTACCTCATATAATTCATGATCTAAGGTTTCCACTACAACACTTTCACCCGATTGGTCAATACGGATGACTGGCTTCCTCAGCCTCACCCGGCCTCCCAGGCGCTCCATTATTTTCTCACTGATCTGGCTACTGCCTCCAACAAACTTCCTCTCCTGAAACACAGAAAGTAACTTGGCAAAGTGGACTCAGCAGAGCAGTGCTTGTGAAGAGTATCAATACAAACATTTTGCTTGGTGTTCAAGACAAACCCCATTCTGTTATTATCAAAACATTTCTGGGAAATCTGGCAGAATTTCATCTGGAAAAATTATCAACCTCAGTGGATATCTTAGTGAGCTACTCAAATCCTTCCCATATTTGACCACCAGCCAAAACTAGTAGCGACCTCATGAGAAAACCCCTTACCATGTGGTCTCCAAATGGATTTCACAGACCTGTGTGAATCAGCAAGACTACTGAAAAGTGCTTAAACTTTTAAACCTTTCTCTGATTTCAGTCTTATCCCTGTAAAGGTCTGTGTATCAGAAGCAGGAATCCCAATCGTCATAATAAATAACAAGGTATAAGAAGTGATGTAGCTCACATCAAAATGTCTCCTGCAGTATATAATCTAACCCAATTTAAACTCAAATCACCTTTAACTTAAAACAAATAATATTTTATTTGATGCATTTACAGTTAAATTATCTATAATTCTTGCATATTTATGCATATTTATGTATTTTATCATGTTTTAATGTATTTGTATTGTATTTATTAATGATTAAACACTTTGCATTTCAAAAAATATAATTTGTGATACAATTAGCAAAATCTGCATTTCTAAGAAGACCATTAATAGCATCTATACTTTCTTGGAATGCAGAACCAGCACTAATACACCGGATTTCAAAAAATTTCAGAGCAATATCATATTTAAGAAGGGGTGTTCGTTTCTCCTCAGACTAATGTTAAAATCTTAACAGTTTGAATCCTTTGAAGCTTGCATCTTTAGGAACCCAGCTCTGGGCTACATTTTCAATATTAATTTGGAGTGCTCTCCACGTTCATGCAGCTAGCACTGCCATCTCCATTAAGTGCTTCTGAAGTGGTAAGGCTTGCTTCAGCCTCGTGACAGAAATAAGAATAAGTAAACCTTCCATTTTTCAACATGGATAATCAAAGTGTGTGTTGTAACCAGAGCCCAAAAGGAAGCCAGTGTCAGGAACAGATATAAACCAACTGATCCTTGGACCAATGACATTAGCACAGGAACAGCCTTCAACACTAGTTTTGCGAGATCCAGATTAACGTGCTAATTAATAGAACTAGTTATCAGTGTGCTACTGGCTCACAACCATGGATTTCTCAGTTGGCCCTCTGAATTAAAATATTCAAGCAGAAGAATGAAGTTAAAACAGGGCCTGTCATGAGTCGCAGAAAGTGATGGGTAACAGTACCTGGCCTCCATTGGTCGTTGAGAATATCCTTGTTGTCCCCCCACACTGTTTCACATACCACAAAAACCAGAGGGCAGAGACCTCATGGGGCTCAGAAGTAACATCCACGTTCACAAACAGAGTTGCAAAACTCTTAGCAGCACTGCAGCAAAGATAATAAAGTATGTTAATTTAAAAACCCAAGAAGGGTGACAAGACTGCTCTCGAGTACAGGAGAGACTGTCTTTGGCAACCTCTTCTTCCACTGTGAGCAAAGGACTCCTTAATTTCAGTCAAAGTAGGAAAATATCTATTCGTTTTATGCAACATTTTTCAAGTAACCCTGCAAGAAAAAAAAAAACATTAATCAAACACTGCTGTAATACAGCCAAATTTGGGCTCCAGGAGATACAAAAGCCCATGAACTCTTATGTCAGCTTATGCTACTAATGCAAAGTTAGATTCTCATTTTAGATTCAGGACTAAGGGAAGCAAGCCCTCCTGCCTTCACTGGACTGTAAAACTACCATGTCTTCCTACTGTTCCTGGGTTACATACAGAATCTGCAGCTCTGTTTGCACCTGCTCCATTCCTGTCCCTCAAACACACAGCATGGAGGTTATCCAACACTTGTCATAAAAAAGTTAGGGATATTGTCTAAGCTAATTATCTAAACACTCTGGATTAGTCAGCATCCCCCTACTGCCCGCTCCTCTGCTGTGCTCAGGGAGGGTGATGCAGCTGGAACACAACAAGGAAAGAAATGTGAATAGAAAGCCATAGTGAAGAAACAGTATATACACATTCATGTAAAAGTCTTGGCAACAAAAAGGGAAGGGATACTTTTGGTTCCTCAACTTAGTATTTTAAACAGTGGTCTGGTAGCCAGTGGTAATGAACATTGAAGGGGAAATCTGGCCTGTGTCTCAAAAGAAGTCCTCTAGTTGGTGCTTTCATAACAGCTTTTCTGAAAATTACTGTATAAACCTGCACAAGGTTTTTGGGGGTGCACAAAGACAGGAGTTAATTAAGGCTTAGGGAAACATTCATCCTGCTAGAAGTAAATACTTCCTCTGCCTCACTCTCAGGAGGAGTTTAAAAGGACATGGAGAGGACCAGGAAGTGCTCGGCTTAACTGCATTGTGATTGACAGGTACTGAGATTCTGTAGTTATTTCATATGTAATGGGTTAGGCAATCAGTAACATCCCAAGCCAGTACAGGACCCAATTTCAGTTGCTCCTCTCTCTTTTCAGTCTTTGAACTTGAACAAAAAAGGGAAAAAGTGAAAAGCATAGGTCAAACATACTAATTCAAACAGCTGTAGGTCTACATAGAAGAAAGGCACATTCTGTTCTTTCTAAAATTCAAAGTCCCACTGAAGCAAAAGGCTGATCCATTTTCTGAAATATGGGTGCATTCTGGTTTCATTCTTGACATTAGTATTTATTAAAATTTCATAAGCAAAAGCTGTTAGGTGGTAGTTAAATTCTCTTAGTTTCTGCCACCTTCTCCCTCTGCTTTTCAGCATTGCAGTTCCCCACTTTCCCCTGGTATTCTACCTAGAAATGGCAGTATGATTTCAACCAAAAGCACTCAGGTATTTCTAGCATGCAACTGTAGCTAAGAGCAAATCTGTATGGTCTGTTAGATGACAGAGAGTAAATAGCAGAATATTCCTTTTCTGGATCATTACTTTCCAGGGTGGGAAGTTTCTATGGCATGTTACCTAAATTTTGAACACAGTGGGCAAATCAAGCTGAGATGCACATATGAAATCTGAAAAGCATCTTGAAATTGAGGGAGGCTGACAGTTATGCCAATATTCAGGTAAAATGTCAAGTCTTATTCCATCAGAGTTTGAAAAACATGACTGTAGTCACATGAGCTATTGGATATTGAATGACTACCACTGCTCAGCAGTTTGCTAACTTTTATAGTTCCTTACCAAATCAGAGGGTCAGATGGCCAGCAGAACTGCCAGCAGACATTTCTACTTGGTTTTACTGAACATGAACATACAAACAAGAAAAGCTTTCTATACCCTTTCATGCAATTGTCACACAAAGCAAAACAACCAGAAGTTTGAAAGTTTTTGGATAAGAGCCTTCTGTCCATTAACAATAATCTTGTTGCTTTCTAGAGGCTGGCTGAAGCCATGAAAAAATGCCTTCATTGACACATGACAGTGTCAGCTTGAGTGGGTGCTAGCAGCCTTCTGCACCAAACTCATGAAGGCTTGGGGCATCCTCGTCTTGGGTGCTTAGCAATACTGAAGAGGTGGCTACAAGAATCAACCTGCCCCACAGCAAGGCAGAATCAATGGATCTTATTTTTTCTTGGGTGCAAAGAAAACCAATCAAACTGTTGTTGAGTGGCAACTAAAGAAAATTGCTTTGATGTATACATAAAAACAGGAAGCATTTTCAGTTTCTGTGGGTAATATATAGTGCAGCAGTTAAATAGAATGATGGGTATTAGAGTAATTTAGTGCTATTTCAAGACAAGTGTTATTTTTTATAGTACTTTGATAAGATCAGGTGGTCCAGCACAAAATAAAAGTGTGTTGCTCCATCAAAAGTTTGATTCAAAACCTACTGTAGCCAGGGCATTTTTTCTTTTAAAGGTTAAACACGCAGTAAGGAGAGGGAAAGTGCACATAACAGATGAAGGTACTACCCATCTCTTCAGAAGTAACCCGCCCCAAATACATTTTCCTTTTGTCTTTATTTTAGTCTAAAAAGTTACGGAAAAATAACAGAATTTACTGTGTGTGCTGACAGGCAGTGTGGTCCGTTATTACAAGATTTTCTCACCTGATTTCTTTAGAATAGCTGTATTCTAGTGGTAGTTATATCTGTTTGCAAAGCAGTGATGTTTATTTGGAGCTGTAAGGTATATAAATATAAGCTATTATATTTCATAGTTTCTTACCTTGTCCAGCAAATTTTATTTATGAAATCTTGCATAGTCATTTTGTCCCATTCTTCTGCATGTGGAGCCTTCCATGGGGCTTCACTGGGAATCTAAGGAGACATAAAAGAGTGCTCATCAGCAGATGAATGAGTGGCATCAGAAAGACAACAAACACAAAAAAACCCTCATCTTTACGTGGTAATTTATCTTGTAAATTCCTGTTGGTAACACAGCAAACAACAGAGGATGCTTTTAGGTTTTCTGTTGTTTGTTTGCTTAAGACATATATTTTTTTTATTATTTTTTTTTTAAGATTGAAGAATAGAGAATACTTTTAAGAGCTATGACCTTTGTCTAGAAAGGTGAAGTACAGTGCTGGGGAATATCTCGTATCTCTCTCATACACCAGGTAAGAGTAATCTCTTCCCAAGTCCTGTAGCTCAATCGGTGGAAAACATACACTACTGATAACAAATTAAAATGCAGAAGTTGAACTTAAAGGTGGGGAGGGGCATACATTTGAGTTGTACAAGCTTCTTTAAATACCACTTAAGCAATCATCAGGCAAAGTGCTAAAAATCACATGCATAAACCCTAATGTTCATATATTCAGAAATATGAAGGTAAGACCACATCAGCATGACCTTCAAGAAGAGCTTGCCAAGATGCCACTTATACAAATGCACTGAACATCAGTGGGTGCCAAAATACATGGTGTGATGCTGCTCTTGCCAGCACCAGGTTTGTTCAAGCTAGAGCAGCTTTGCCTATCTGCATTACAGTTCCATCTTTAGTCTGCCCTTCCTGGAGGCAAAGCTGAGCTGAGACAGTCAGCTGCAATTCTTCATACTATACCTCCTTTCCCATTTCATCCATGGTCCTCCACAAGTTGTTGTAGTCCAGGTAGGCCAATGGATTCCACATAGGAGGGAATGGACCTTTAAAGGGGTAAGACTTACCCTACAAGATGAAAACCAAACAAAAACATCATAAAACCTAAGTACAAGCATAATCATGGCTTCTGTGTGCATGAAGCTGCACCAAATGGTTAAGTGTCCACTGGAAAAAAAAAAAGCACAAATTTAATCAATACATGTAACAGGTTCTGCCAGATTGTACAAGAGGAACTGAAACACAGGGTGCTCCTTCTGAATATCAGGAATTGCTTTTCAGCTGTGACGGTGACCAAGCACTGGCACAGGCTGCCCAGGATGCTGTGGAGTCTTCATCCTCAAAGATATTCTAAAGCAGCCTGAACATGGTCCTGAGCCACCTGCTAGCTCTAGGTGGTTCTGCTTGAGCAGGGTGGGGAGACAAGGTGACCTCCAGAGGTCCTGTCCTATCTCAAACATTTGGCTATCCTGTTATTTTGCATGTGCAACTTAAGTGTGAGAGAAAATGGAATTGTCATAGTTAATTGAATTATCATAGAATTCAGTCACTTGTGTGCAGAACTGATACTGCTTTGTATCTTTAAAACTTTATAGTGGGCATTTTTAGGAAATAAATCTAACACCCTTCAGTGGAATCACTAAATCAGACAAAAAAAAAAAAAAGCCAAAAAACCCAAATAAAGAGATGAAACAACAAAGCTCAACTGAGATGAAAAATTGGCTGTTTGCTAACGAAAAACAGAAATGTTACTTTTTTCTTTTTTGTTCTAACTGTTCCTGAAAAACTGCTGTTAATTGTATTTAGTGTTTTGCTTCATTTTTTCCCCTTTCAAAATCAGACAAAAGCAGCTATGACAAGTTTTGTTATACACTAAAAAATAGCTCAGAGACCTTCTGGAAAAAAATAGTTTTGGTTAACATAAAAATCTCCAGCCCTACAGAAAATTCAGCATTTACTATTAAAAAGTCATTTTTCCAATCCAACACCCCTGGCCATAAATTCCTGACAGCGATAACGTGGCCGACACAAATGTCCCATATCTCCACTATCAGACATTCAGAAAGTCTAGCTTAACCAAGAGTGGAAGACAACAGGTAATTTGTAGAGATATTTTATTTACATGGAATTTTCTTGGCTGACTATATGGATGGCAGCATAACAGCTTTAAAAATTCAGAAAGAAATGCTCATTAGCATTACCTGGTTACTCATTTTCTCACAATCCATTCTTGACTCCATAAAGTAGATAAATAATAAAGGCCATATTGTTTGCTACAGCTGATTTTCAAAACTTATGTATTTAAGCAGGGACTGCATCAGCATGAGCATCAATTGGTAGAAGCACTAACTTTTAATAAATATTTGATGCAGTCCCACACCAACTCATCACTAAAAAAAATATTTACACTGGCTTCAAAAGAAATACTGCATCAAGATTTAATATTTAGAACCAGGTAACAACAGCACAGTGTCCTGTTGAGGAGAACTATCCAAACACCACTTACACAAAGAAGCAACAGGCTACCTTTGATTTAGCCTCTTTATTAATAATGTGAAAGAATGGTCATTATTCAAATCTGCAGATGTTCGCAAGCACCAGAAGAGACAGCAAAAGGGGAACAAAAGCACCTTGAAAGACTTAAAACTTGGTCCACAAATAACAAAATGAGATACAACCTTGAAAAATGCTGGCTAATAACTTTGAGGACTTCTAATTCGAATTATATGAAAATACTGCAATCAAGAAAACATCCCTGTAGATGGATACAAACTCAATGAGTTTGTTTCATTGGAAGCATTTGGTTCCAACATGGACATCTGGGTATTATGCGCAGTCTCTTAAACTGAAATTCATTTGAACTGGGGCACACCTTCATACTCTGCTGCCAAAGGGCTATAACAGAAGAGCAAAACCTCCCAGACTCATTACTTTCCCGCCCCAGGTAGTAACATCTGAACCATATTGGTAATTACATTTTAGCTTTTTGGGGGCACATTAAAATTCCATAACTAACTATTATGGCAGAAAGAAGTAAGTTTTACCATGTTTTCTTCTTAACACTGGAGACAGCCTTCACTAGTTTAAACACTGCATAGGTATTCCAAAGACAGAGCATATCAGCTTGCTTTTAAGTACCTGGTATTTCCTAGATTTAGGTTTATGAAACACGCATACTGCTGTGCTCAAGAAAACCGGGGCAGCATCAGAATGGGTTATTCCAATTACTGATTTTGTTCCGAGCTTCCTGCTTCTGCCAGAGGCAATCCTAACTGAGTTATCCCTTCTGAGTTAACTCACATCCCACACATTCCCCATGGTGCTTCCTCATGAGTGCACTGCTAAGAGACACACAAAACATATCTTTGTTTTATTATTCTCCTATTTCACTGTGTTTGAACTGCTGAAAGGGAAATCTTGGGTATGTCTCTTGCGCAGAAATCTGGGGTGACAAGCCTCTTAAAGCACAAGAAAAAACTTCAACCTGGAAAAATGGAAAAAAAATCAACGTTAAGGAGTCTCCTATGAAAGTTACTTTGAAAAGCTCCTATGACATTACCTAAGGCCTGATCCTTATTTCCTACACAAACAAAACTCCAACAGCTGTCAATCAGAATTTTGAGAAGAAACGGCAAGACTAGGCTCTACAAAGAAACAAAAATAGCAGCACCAAAGACTACACATAGCTCTTAGTTTCCAACAAACTGAAAGATTTCAGCTCTACTTCTGATGAATTTGCACCTTTGCAAACACAACAACCTTTGTGATATTTAGGCAAATTTGCCTATTCCTATCACTGAAGAACACGCTGAAGAATAGCATTCTCCTTGCTTCCTGGTGCTGTACCATCTCTAAACAAAAACAAGATGCAGATGAAAAATATGCCCTGAAATCCACTAAACATTTCCTTTTCAAATACTTAAATCAGAGCAGTATAAAACCAGCTATTATAACCCCACCTTCTGATCATTTGGCATATTTCAAGACCAGTACTATACTGCTCAGAAGGATTTTTTTATTTTTTTATTTTTTTCTAGGGCTTAGTGGGATTTAATATAGGCATATATTTTTATTAGAAACGGTTTCATGATGCCACTTGCAATGCCTCTAAAAGCAGAACACCAGTGTCAGCAGTTGGAGGTCTACCTGCTGTTTTATGGGTCACTTGATGCATACAAAGGCTGCTGCTGCAGTATGGGCTAAAGCATAATGAAGAAGCTGAAACTATAAGGAGGAAACTCATGTACCACAGCTGTCTCAGGAATAAACAAACAGGGAAATGAGAAATCCAGTGCTTGTCACAAATATTGCAATTCCCAATAGATTTTTCTCATCCATCTGCTTCACATCAAGTGACACTGGACCCATGCAATATAAGTGGTATAGAAATAAACTATCTGCATATGAGCTCTGTCTCAGGTCAAATAGCTGACATAAGCAGGTTTTTACAGGGAGAAAAAAGCCCCACAGCACAGCAACTTAATATTAGTAGCCCCTTGAATATCAATCCCAGCACTTCAGAGAGCACAGGGACTGGATGCCACATGCCTCCTCCTGTGAGGGTGACAGTAAGTGAATGGCTAGCTCTGCCAGGAAACATCATCAGTATCTCAATGCACAGTGGGATCTCAGGATAAAGGCTGCTTTTACAGGTACAAGACAACTTCATGGTGCCCTAAACATTATGTAGCCAGGTAGCCTCTGAGTGGGATGCAATAATGGCAAACTGAAGCCCCTGGTGCCAATGATCCATGCATTTTTTATAGTATGGTATAAACATCTTATAAATATAGTCAGCTTTCATTGGAAGAAACAAGATGGTGTGGTGCATTCTCTGCATCACTGAATGAGCACAGATATTCTCCCAGCTAAATCATCTGAACATTGCAGTAACTGATGCTAACTTCACCAAGATGTCACTCTGCATGTTAATTCAGAGTTACACAGGACACGTAGTGCCCTCTGCTGATTCACAACTACGGTACATCACAAACACCTTGTTCTCTCAACTAAAAATCCTAGTATTGTCATTATTTAAAGCACAGAAATGGTAAGATGCAGAACTGTGAGAAGGAAAACAAGAAACAGAAAAGCATCACTTCAGGTTGTAACTCCAGTAACTCTGTACCTGTCTTTGATACTCAGTTTCTCTTCTTTTGTGGAAAACTATGCTTTTGGTTTGGTTTGTGGGGGATGAGTTTTTTAATCCACAGCATCTAAAAAAAATATGGTTTTGGGACTAAGCCTCCTGTGTAATCACAAGTCTCAATAAAAGATGGCAATTATCTGGACCAATCCAAGAGAGGTACATAAGCCTGCTTAGAAAACTCTAAGAGTGTCAAGCTTCATTAAAGCTTCCTTCTTTGAGAAACAGTTCAGAAGCTCATACCCTCAGCTGGTTACTATACTGACAGATATCCTATAAGTAAAAAGATACATAGGTTAGAAAACATAAATGCAGCACAAGAAAATCTGGATAACTAATGGTGCAAACCCACAATATTAAGACACAACAGAATATCCTCTAGATATCTTTCAATATTTGATGTGAGATCATCAGCTGGGAATGCGAGAGTGTTTTATGAAATTTTGTCAACAAAAGTAATTCTATTTTAAGTGTAGCATAGACAGACACATTGGCTTGAAACATACATCCTGAAAAGGAAAGGAACTCATTGGGAATTACTTTTTTCTGCCATATTGTAGAAATAAAGCCCATCTTCACTCTGATCTATCAGTCATGCAATCCCTTGAATATGTGTCTTACCCCCTCCCCCCCCCCCCCCAAAAAAAAAGAAGAATGAGAAAACCAACAACACTGAAGTGATTTAGAAAGGGAAATTGAGGATCTGCCCTGAATTTGAAAGGGAATATATCTATTTGTTCTAATCAGCTAAGAAAACAGTTAACTAAATCTCCTCTCTGCAAGAGCAGGATGTTTTCTTTTTTTGGTCACTAAAAAGCATTCAGGTGATTTATGAAGCACATTTAGAAACACTTTGTTTCTAAATACTCTTTGAAACCGGGCCTGCATATATTTTCAACACCTAAATTAAACCTGTCAACAAAGTGGATAAAAGCAGTAAGAAAACTTTTCAGTATTTCTAGAATTAGTCTTGAAACAAACCTTCTTCTCCTCCCAAATATGAATAAATAAATGAAATAAATTAAATAAAAACAGGAGATGAGTTTCATTTGGGAGAAAGCCATCAAATGAGCATCTGCCTATAACATAACCAAGCAGCCAGGGAACACAAGCTCTCTCATAAGTAAAACATTCTATTTAAAGCAGAAGATAATGTTGGACTCACTTGCTTTGTTCCTGAGATACTCCAGGTTATTAAATTTCTTACTAAAAAAAAATCAAACCTTACATAAAATGTTAGAGATGCATGAAACCCAGTATGCTCAACCAGCTGCTCCTATATGAAATACCAATTTCTCTAATTCTCTTTTTCTGTAGACCTCAATTAGCTTCTCAAGGGAAACAATAATTGGTTCTTACAATCAGATGCAATTGAAGCTTTTCTCCCAGCAGCCTGAATTAAACAAGCTAGGTGGAAGCACTGGTCCTTTTCCTTATCTCCTAGGGAACAGACCCTGGGGTCTGGAACAGTTAAGACCAAGGAAGCCTCTTCCTATTCAAATTTAATTAAGAAACACACTTTCTTTCCAGTTCATTTTTCTTACTGCTTTCATTTTCATGCTACCATTAGGTCACAGCTGCCAGTTTACCAGTCAATCTTCTTGATCAACAAGACCTTGCTTTACAGTCCCCTTTGACAGAAATCACTTCACAGATTTACTGTACATAATCTTGATTCTTTTAAGCCGCTGTAATACAAATACTAACAATCTTTTACTTTAAAAGTCCTAATTATGAGTCTCCTTCTTGTAATTACTGCTAGGTGACTGGCACAAAAAAGGGAAAATGGCCCTTTATTTACAGGGCACGTCCAATAACACTGAAACAAGGCAAGCCTTTCCTATACTCCTACAAATAACTGCTCTTCATTTAAAGCATGGAGGATACCCCTTGTGAGAATCTGGAAGAAGCTTTCACCAACCTCAGACTATTCAATCCTCAGACTCACTTTTGAGGCTACCAGTGAGTGTGATAAATGATACAGCACCTTGTGACAGGAAGGCCTGCATCCTCATATCTAGAAAGAGTCAAAATAATATGAGTGTGCATTCCAACAATGTCTTGTGAATCTACCAAGGCCCAGTAGCAATTTAAGCATCTTTTAATTTACTTAGCTTCCTTTTAAAGACACCAAATGCCCAGCTTCTTAAAGATTCAGATGTCTTCTTTTCAGCTCCCCAAGTTCTAGCTTACATATTATCAGCAAAAAGGAGAAAAAACAAAATATATCATGCCATTTTGCCTTGCTTAAATTGATGGCAACCAAGAGTCTCACAGACTTTTCATTCTCTGACTGCACTCTAATTAAGATATGCAAAGAAAAATGAAGGCATTTTTATCTAGTCATTCAAAAATCCATTTAAGCTGTTACACTCTATACTACAGACTATGCCAGGACATAACTGCCCTTAGATTTGCAGAGAAGCAGGTCAAAAGCTTAAATAAATCATATTGCTTAGCTTCAGTGCATGTATCACTGATATCACTGAAGAAATACAAGTAAATTTTATAATTTTGGATACAGCAGTCACTTGTCCAGCTGCTAATTAAATCCCAATACAACACGACCATCACATTTTTAATTCATGAACAAGAAAGACCACAGCAAACTGCATTTTAATAAGCATAGTAGTGCTGAAAATTAATGACACCCAAGAGGGCTGTAAAATTTTTTTCTGCAGATCTGTTGTAGATCAGTAGGTAACCTGGCAAAATTAGTGCAGATTTGTGGACCTAGTTAAAAGTACTGCACGTGTAAGACTAAACATTCACCTTCAGTGATGTGTTGCAGGCAGGGTTCACATTAGCATTCTTCCCAGAGATGCCAATTGCATGAAAGTGGTGCTAAAATTGAAGGGGCCATGACAGGCATTCAGATACCTCCAGCCAGTGCTGCTGGGAGATGAATGAGTGTGAGGGAACTTCATCCTCCTAAGGGGAACTTAATTGAGGTAATGAGGTACTGGCAAGTTACTATGAAGAGCTTGTCTAGTGACTCGGGAGGGAATGCTTCATGTTTCAACCAGCATTTAAACTTGGAAGACCCCCCCTGGATGTGCCAAGCGTGCCTTTTGGAGCTAAGGAAACTAGCAGGACTTATCTCAATTATAACCACATGAGGAATGTTTCGGATGCAACATTATGAACATAGCTGGCTACCTAAGCCAGCTGTTAGCACTGTCTGCAGTCTGCCCTAGGACAACATGCAGATTAAAAGGAGTAAGTGTTGTTACCACTTTCTAGCAATGATGCTAGAAATTCCAGAAATCTGGTGAAATTCCAAGATGGATCATGGCATCACCCCATAGAAAGTTCAAGTGGGAAAAACATCTGTAGAAAAATTACAAGGAGCATTGATGGCAGTGGGGGGTGGATCTACAATAGACTTATTACTATATTTTGAGAAACAAGCTTTGTTGGTTGAATGTAGCCAGGGAGAACTCTTGTTGCAGTCTATGGTCCCGGGTTTTCATGCAAGCTCTCCATCATCGAAAATGGGATAAGAGGATGTTTAGCTCTTTGCCCTGCACCACAGCAGGACAAAGAGTGGATCACCCTTCATGCATATGAAGGAATCAAGTTCTAAAAAGGTGAATTTGGCAAACCAGTCCCACAAAGAAATGTTTGTTTACATAGATTTAGGGTAGCAGAATAAACCAGTTCTATAGTTATCTTACTTAGCAGAGGAACCTGTGTTACATTTTAAAACATTGGCTAACATTGGCAAGTTTGTGTTTTAAAAGGCAGGAACTTTCCATGGCTATTGGGATGCACAAAAGTGAATTGCAATTTTAATTAACAAAAAAAAAAAAAGAAAGAAAAGTTGATAATTAAACCCTCAAAACAATCTACCTGCTTTCATATTTCAAAACTTCTTTCCAGGGCCTATTGTGTGGCATAGGTAAAAATTACCTAGACTATATTTAGACTAAATTACCTAGACTATACTGTGGCTTGTTTTTCTGAGCCAAAAGCTGTTGTTTTGGTGAAGAAAGCAAACATCACCAGTCAAAATTTGAAATCTACCTATCTAAGGTAGGGTCCTGAATCCTCTCTTGGGCAGCTAAGGAAAAGTTACCTTATTTTAAGGAATGTTTTACTTCTACCTACCAGTCCAATGGAAACACTGGTGTAAGATGATGACTTCTCAGATAGTTCTGCTTTTGCTTCTTAAATCTGGATGATGAACCTAACTTCAGTTATGTTACTGAAAAGCAATGGCTTTCAGACAGCAATTTACCCAAATACTACTTGCAGAGCTATACTAATTCTCTCACTAAGGCTGATGAACCAGTATTTATACAAATGAAAAGAACATACTGATCTCCTTTCAAAGACCATGAAAAAGGCTGCTTAATAAGTGGAGGAAAATAAAAGTGTAGGGTAAGAAATATAATTTTGAGTTTCTGTGAAGATATCACACACAATATAAGTGAGACCAAAAATAATCTCAAAATAGAACCTGACATTAAAAAAGATTAAAGGGGGAAAAAAAACCACACAACCCAATCAAGTGAGTAAAGCCTAATTAGCAGAGACCCACCCAGAGATCAGCAAAATGCATTCTTTTCATTTTGTAGTATAAAGAAGCTGCATATATTACTTGTATTAAAAAGCCTCTAAAATGAATTTAATTAACTATGAAAGGCTTGATTTTGCCTTTGGGTATATGTAAAAACAGCAGCCAATTTTACAAGATGCACTGTGATGCCTGCTTATATAGCAAGAGAAGAATTAAAACCTTCAGATTTCACTGCCTCTGAGTTCAGAGAATTTTGTGGTCCAGAATTTAATTATATTTGGCCACAGTCACAAAGCTTGGGTTAGCATGTGAATTCAAACTCACACAGTGGCAACAAACCTTTGCCTATTTTAGAGTCTGGTTTGCAAGCTATGACTTGAGAGTACCACTTAGATTTCAGGGAGCACAAAAGAGCATTGTCAATTTGCAGGTAAAGCACAGACAAGCCCCATGGCTGAGAGACCTGTAAGGAATGTATTACAGATATGTGAAATACAAAAGGCAAAAGATTATTATGCTAAACTGGCCACACAACTACGCATATGTCTGCTACACAGTGCTCATGGTCCAATACTGTATTTTAACTTCGACTATATTGATTATTTTCCACAGTTGCAGAAACAGATAAGAAAAAAAAAAAAAAAAAGAAGTAAAAATTTTAAAATTAATGCAATTAGGAAAGTCAAAGGAAATTCTACTGACTGGAATATAACCCTTCTTTACTGCCTGCTTGGTTACCAGGGAGTCCTGCTGTCACTCGCCCCTCTCCCTCCTCCCTTCAGGAGCTCTCCTACAGGCAGTTTGCCACACTGGGAGCCTGAGGCTACAAGCTCTGCCTGAATCCAACCTGCAGGCTCTTTGCATGCCTTGGGAGCACCTCAGCCAGCATCTCTCTCCTTGGAGACTTTCCACACTTGATTGGGAATGGCCCCAGGGAACATGATCTAACTATGAGGTAGACACTGCTCCAAGACCAGGGTGGAGTAGGAACCTTCAAGGGCAACTTTTTCCATGTAACGTGTAGTGCCAATCTCACACATGCCTGCCAGCACTCAGACCAATCTATTTGCCTGTATCAAATTGCTATGGATGCTCCATTCCTCTGGCATACCTATGAGCATTTCTCAATAGGTCTTACCACAGGCACATGAGTGCTGGAGCAAGTCCAAGGCCCAGCCTTCCTCACAGCTACCCCAGGATCTCTTTCACAGATGCAGACATTAACCGAAGTAGCAAGCACCCAGTATCTTCAGGCTTGGATGGCCAGAATGCCTCCAGGAGCAGAGTGGTTTCACCTACCTCTGGATTTCTGGATACAAGTCACATTACTGCATTCCCTGGACTTATCCCCTAATGCCTTAGTGTCCCAGTTCAAGGCCGTTTATACACCCAACATACAGACATGCCCCTCTCTCCCAGCCTGGGATATGACCCTGAATGCCAGCAAGTCCTATCAGTGCTGGGTAGAGAGGAAAGCTGAGAGCCTCGACTCCCCACCTCTGGCAACTCATTCAATAAGACACCTGTGGTCAAGGGAAGGACAGATTGCCCTTGGCAAGAACCCAAACTCCTGTGGCATTCTCCATTTTCCTCACTGTAAATGCCTACAGCAAAACAAAAGACTATTTCAACCAGCATAGTAATACCAGTATTTCCCCATAAGCTGGCTCTTAGAGATCCTAAAAGAAAGTGAGGTCTGGCTTACCAAACAAGCAGCATGCTTGACTGGCTGCTGAAAATAAGGCAGGCCCACACGTCAGCTTCACCTTTGGCTTCAGTGACTTCTGATAGCATTTTGGATTGCCCCCATGCTAGGATAGTAAGGTTGTACTGAAAGCTGGTCACACTGACTGGCCATGTCAACTGTCTTCTACCATTGAGGTTTTCCCTCATGGCATGACCTCCTATTGCTACTGAGAAGACTCTGAAGGCTAAATAGTGTGAACAAGCAAAATATCTGGCTTTGAGGGTGGTATCAAAGGTATACAAAACAGAACAGCATGGATGTACCACCAGTTCTACCATAGCAGAAGTAGTTGTGGACAGTCAGCACAGCAAACCACTTTGAGAACATCTTTTTCATAACAATTGAGTGGAAAAAATATTGGAAAACATATGACAGAGCAATCTTTTCTCTATTGCTATTTTTAAATCTGTCTACGTTTTCTCTAACCTTTGATCAAACAACAACCATCTGGCAAATATTTTGCCAGTCATTGCACAATGGCTTTTCACAAGCATATAATCATAGAATAGTTAGGGTTGGAAAGGACCTTAAGATCATCAAGTTCCAACCCCCCTGCCATGGGCAGGGACACCTCACACTAAACCATGTCACCCAAGGCTCTGTCCAACCTGGCCTTGAACACCGCCAGGGATGGAGCATTCACAGCTTCCCTGGGAAACCCATTCCAGTGCCTCACCACTCTTACAGTAAAGAACTTCTTCCTTATATCCAATCTAAACTTCCCCTGTTTAAGTTTTAACCCGTTACCCCTTGTCCTATCACTACAGTCCCTAATGAAGAGTCCCACCCCAGCACTCCTATAGGCCCCTTTCAGTTACTGGAAAGCTGTTAGGAGGTCTCCACGCAGCCTTCTCTTCTCCAGGCTGAACAACCCCAACTTTCTCAGCCTATCTTCATACGGGAGGTGCTCCAGTCCCCTGATCGTCCTCGAGGCCCTCCTATGGATTTGTTCCAACAGTTCCATGTCCTTTTTATGTTGAGGACACCAGAACTGCACGCAGTACTCCAAGTGAGGTCTCACGAGAGCTGAGTAGAAGGAAACTCAATATTAATTTCCTCAGGACTAACTTAGAAAGTTTCCCTCCTGAGGGAATGCAACACTGCTCTCTATCAGAAAAGGAGAAGGGATGCTCTTTTGGAGAAAGTACAGTACTAATGCTGAGAATTAGTGGGCTTTTTAACAGCTCCACCATAGCTGTCCTGTTTCAGATCATAAACAGATTGTTTCGCTCTGTCCCCACAAGACTGCTTGCTTCTGGTAGTCTTGCAATTACTATCACAATACCTTTTCCTACTCTGCATGATGTTCCCCATCAGCAAAAACAGACTTAAACTCTCATGCTTCTTTCAGTAAGAATAGTACTTGTCACTGGTTTAGGAAGCCCATCCTGCAAAACTTTCAGCTTGATTAAAGACACTTTTGGGACTTCTGAAACAGACTTTCAGAAACTTGAGGCAGTATATTTGAGAGCTGACCTGTACAGAAGAGTCTCAGTTGTACCGTTCATAAACAGTTAATATTTTTGAAAGCTTTTATATAAGAGCTCAGACCTGAACCAAGGCATCAGCAAACAGGATGTCTCTACAGGGTACATGCATAGATGTGCATGCATATAGTAATCTGTATGAGTTCTTCATTACCAACATAGAGTCATAGAGTCATAGAATAGCTTGAGTTGGAAGGGATCTTCAGAGGTCATCTAGTCCAACCCCTTGCAATAAGCAGAGACATCTTCACCTAGATCAGGCAGCCCAGAACCACATCCAGCCTGGCTTTGAATGTCTCGAGGGATGGTGCATCTACCACCTCTCTGGGCAACCTGTATGAGTATTTTACCACCCTCATTGTACAGAATTTTTTCAATGCATACTTAAATATGTATGCTCCACTGTAGCATGGATGAAAAGCAATGAGAAAGGAGATCACTACAAGTTGCCTGTTTTCAGCAGCATGCTTGAGAGCATCTTACCTTGACATGATGTATCAGGTGCTCCACTTCGTTCACTTTATACGTCTCTATTCCTAATTCTTTAGATAACCGCAGGAGACGATTTTGTGTTGGTCCCACATAAGCTCCTCCAAGGTCCACATATTTAACTTGCTTATTCTAGTTTATCACAGACAACACACAAGAGGTGAAAAAAAATGTGGGGGAAGGATTAGAAAAAAAAATATATAAGCCCTTTGTAAACAGCACACAAGCTAAAAAAGCAATACAAAAAAAATTCTTTAAATTAAACACTACCAGAGCATTTTAGCAAGATTCCTCTCCCCATGGAAAACTTTAATCCTTTGGTAGAGTTCTGATTTGGCAATAACTGAGAATCTTGGGTAAGGATCATAACCATCTCAGTTGGCCTGGTATTACATTACAGCCTTAACAAAAATGATAGGAAAGAGTCTGACAGGCAGAGAGAGAAGAAGAGGATCAGAGAAATCTGCGCAGTTCCTACTCAGGCATCACAGCAACAACTAGTTCAAAACAGACTGTACTAGGAAGTAGCACAGGTAAGATATTCTAACGAGCAGAGAGGAAGGGGGTATCCCAGGTAACGTTAGGGCAGAAAGTAAAGAAGTGAAGGAAGTCATGCTGGTACTAGTTCCCAGCCACCCTTGCCATTCCTTTAGCCTACATGATGCCTTACATTACTTGTTACGGTTTTGCTGAAGGCTCTTCACGGCATGGTTGGCCTTAGGAGTGTTTCTCTCATAGAGATTTCTCCAGTGCTGCTCTCTGGCAAATTGTTTTGAAACTTAGCTAATAATGTTCTCTTTCCCAAAGGAAAGAACTGATGACGCCAGAGCCTGCAGATCACATGGAAGTATTCTGTCCCCACCATCATGCCAGTCTTTCCCTACTCTTGCTGGTACAACATCAGTAAATTTCCCACCTCCTAGTGCTCTAGAAATTTTCCCTCAAGTAGGTGCTCTAGCTGTAAAGACAAATACATTTATGTACACTACTCATATACTATACTATAGTATACATATATATACCTACATCATATATGTGTATACTATATGTACATATGATATATCCTTTATGTATGTATATGTAATATAAATGGGTTTGGAGATAATTACCCTTACAGTGAAAGTTCTTCCACCAACCCTGTCATTGGCTTCCAGCAACACCACATTCAAGCCTGACTCAGTCAGCAGTTTGGCTGCTGAGAGACCTAAAAGATAAAACAATTAGACAATACTTCTGTACATGCACCCCATGGCTTTTGTGACTTTACATGTAAACTCACACAACTGCCCATCCAAATCCTGAATATTTCATTCAAGCACTTTGCCAGGGGGTGAGATGAAGATGGTATAACCAAAACAAAACCCCAAAACCCCAGACAAAAACCAACCCACGAAAAAAACAAAACAAAAAAAAACAATCAAACAAAGAAAACCAACACCCCAAACACCAAACAAAACCAAACCAAAACAATAATCAGGAAATGGAACTGAAGCTATATATTTTAAAAAATTGTGGTCAAGTTTTACATGTGCTGAGCACCTTTTACACCACATACTCAGCTTTTCTGATGCATTCGCCAGCACTTGTGATAGTCCTCCAGCCAGGTGAGAATTTGGCTGCATTTTTTCTTTCCTAAATTTCTGTTTTCTAACATCAGCACATCATCTTTTATAACTCAAACAAGAAAAGGAAGAAGTGGAGTTTTATTAGGACTGTCCTAAATGTCAAATGTTTTCCTGAAGCTTGCTGTATGTGTTTGCTTTCCAGCTCTGAATATTTTGATGCACATTAGCAAAGTTCCCACTCAGTCAGTTCACAGGTTTCTTCTCCAGAAGAGCACATGGTCTGATTCAGAAGAGACATAACAGGCACTTATGTATGGGTAAGTCTACCTCAAAAATTTCATTCCTTGGCCATTTTCTTCATACAGATTTATCTCCATCTTGCAACTCTTGCAGCTGAGACACCAAGAGAAGGAACAATGGGAATGTAGGAGGGAACATCTCATTTTAGTTCTGATGCCATAGATCCCCACAACTGCAGAGGAAAATATTAGCTCAGGTACTGCAGCAAGTGTGTCAAGACACTACTGGAATGAAGGGAACTAGAAAAGGTGCACAGCATGGAGGGAACACAGTATGCAACCCCTCAATTTCTTATGATCATCTCTGCCTTTTACTTCAAAACCCAAACTGAGGTTTGTATAAATGGGGATTCTTACTTTGTCCACGTGAGTGATTTTCTGGTGGGACGACAAGAGTTATATTCTAGGGAGCTGCATCATCCTCTTGGAATGATGGGATGTGTTGAATACAGTTCAGGACAAGCCAGGCTAGAAGCCACACTCACATATCATAACTTAGCTATCCTTTCTGGCTCTTTGCCTAGTCACCATCAGAAGGCGACCAGCTTCCATTCTGTGTCCTAGTACATGCAGTTTTTGAGGAAGAGCTGTCCAAGCAGATTGTTCCAAGCCTAAGGCAGCCATGGAAGAAATAGCAAAAGTGCTGGCAAGAAAAGCAGATGGCCAAAGCTAGCATGGCAGGACTGAATGAAATGATAATGAAAAACAAATAGCAGCCCTAGATAGAGAAAGAGTATTAATGAGAGCTACAAAAGGTGATGACCAGGATGTTCTGTAGCAACTAGTGACTTGGGAGTAGAAGAACCAGGTCTAGCAGATGTTTCCATTAAAAGGTCAACTGTCCTGATTTTATTTCTAGCTTCATGGGTTTATTTATCCTGGGTTTTCATAAGTATTAGTGAGAAAACCAGTAATGACACTGATAGAGGTCCTTCCATGCTTCCTGATTAAGGAAATTACATTGCAAAAACATCTGGCTGGATCAATGGCCCTGACTACACTCACAAATATTTGAAGGTATCAAGGAAGAAAAAGATACAGCAAACAGTCATGTTACACAAACACAGACCATCCCTGCAAACAACCTGCAAAAAGAGATTGGCTCCTGAAAGAAAAATAGACAACAAAATAGCTTACCAGTTAAAGGAAAATTAAAAGAAAAAAAGAAAGAAGTTTCTCTTTTTTAAAAGACAAATATCTCATCAGTTGGGAGAGGATCAATAGTAGTTATTAATAAATTACAGAAGGAATACATAATCTGAAAGCTGTTGTCACCTCAGGTTTCCATTGGCTTATCATGCTAACAGATATTGACTAATCAATTACTATTATTGAGTTACCAACACTGATTAAGGAATATGAGATTTGACTTTCTTTATTAAAACCTAATGAATAAACATTTCACTACATCTGGGAACAAAGGCAGTTTATTCCCAGGAGCTGAATAAACAGAGAAGCTTGTGAAAGGATAACTCTAGACTCAGCTGAAAAACAGCTGATGCTCAGTGGTCAGCCCAGATACCATCTCCTTGTTTCCTTATGTATCTTTCATGCACCTTACTGCATCAACCCACTATTTACTCCCTACTGTTTATTTTGGGGCAGGTGTCACCTTCCCCCACCCTCCATCCCCACCCCAAAGATTTGCAGATGCACCCATTAGAGATGGATAATAGTTTACTCTTTCCTGATGCAAATACATAAATATCCAACCAAGTGTTGCCTTATGCCAATTCTCTAGCAGGTCAGATCCCTGTAGGCAGAGGGATGTGTCCCTGGAGCATGATTCCATAGCTGCAGTCTAGAGGGTTCCCAACCTAAGCACCACCTGACCACTTCTTTTCAAGGGCTGGTGGTCCACCTCCTTCTCTCACCTACATGATAGCTCTGTTCTTGTACACAGTTTTCTGGAGAACTTACACAGATAATTGCTGACAAAGGTGGGGAATACAGACGATCTCTAGCTCCTCCTCTCCTTCATCACAAACATGTAACTGGAGAAAAAGGTGGATTAAGGGAAGGCAGAGGCCCAATAGGGTCAAATGACACAGCGAAGGACCAGATTATGTCTCAAAGCATGCACAGTACAGGATACGGCAAGACTGTGGTCACAGATACCACATTACAGTGCAATATTGACAGGTGGGAATGTTGCTAGTTTTGGTATCTCACACACTTGGAATCACAGTACTGTCACATCACCCTGTACCTGTTCCCTGGAGCTGGACTCAAGACCCCAGATGGGCTATTGGATAAACACAGCCAGATGACTGGATGCTGTGGAGGAAAAGCTCAAGCCAAGTGGTAAAAGGACATATAAGGCATCAGGAACAGTAACAAAAACATATTAAAATGGAAATGAATACTAGCACATGAATATTGGGGCTCTAGGTTGAGGTTTGCTTTTCAGAAATGAAACACTGCTGCAAAAAACTCCTACAAATCACAATCTCTTTTTTTGGCAAAGGTCAGACTGTCCCCTCTCTACTTAATACTACAATTGTCATACACAGAGCATGCACGAAGCCTGAGAAGCAAAACCTGAAAAAATCTTTCATACATGATGTAAGATCTCCTCTTCAGAGGTTTAACCCTTCACAAGTTTCACATTTCAGCACTGCCACGGGCTTACCTCTCACTCTCTTTCGCATCACCTACCAAAAGGTTTATCTTCAACATTGTCCCATTCCTCACAAGTGAGCAGTCACATTCAAATAAGAAGTTCATTCAAAAAACATGACTGGTGCCTATTTCCTGTACAATATTTTGTCACCAAGTGGCACTTTCCCTTCCTTCCCAAGACCTTTTAAACAGAAATATAGGAGCTCAATCACTTTTGCCACCACTTTGCAGTAATTGGGTCCAGTTTCCACTGGAAGACTTCTTCAAGGGGCAACAGAGAGGCACATACATATATATGGGCAGATAATTCATGCAAACAAAGAAGCAAAGATGATAAGTCTTATTTAAAGCCCTAGACTGAAAATACCATTGTGCTTAGAGGATGTTCAACCAGGCAAGACTTCATCTGTTACCATGGCAACCCAGTACCCAGCCGCAGCCACTCAGAGATGCTGGTGAGAGATTGCCTCCCCCAGAATTTTATAATGCAAGTTCAAGCCATGAAAATCAGTTTTTCATCATGCAGCATTCTGCATTCACACAAATCTTACCTATACGTAATAATGAGTTCACCTTCAGTTCCAACTTCTTTCTTGTTTGGTAACTCTGTACCTGCTAAACACCCTTAATTGTATCATTTGACTAAACAGCTTCATTGCAACATCACTTCCTACCACTAACAGCTTTCTTGGAGTAAGAGAACAAATAATTCATATTTTTTTTAATATTTTTTTAAAGAGAAAAAATTTAAATTTCTGTGCTAGGGCAGAATTCAAATTCGCATTTGGACTGACAAATGTGATGAGTCACGTTTCTCATCTGACTCCCTGCTTCAGTGAAGCCTCCCAACCAAACACATCTGACTACCTAAAAAAACATTTTAAAATAGATTTTTTAAAATCTGATTGAGAGGTTTTTTTTAACACCAGTCTGATTCTGCCTGGAATCAACAAATTTACTGAGATACCCTTTTAACCTTAGCATTTCCACAAAGATTTCTCTAGGAAGGACACAATTGGAAGCTGTATCTCTGATACTTCTCTAAACAATACTTGTGTCTTCTTCCACCTAGGTTTGCTTTTTTTGTTCGTTTGTTTTTTCCAAGGATATTTCTGTCATTCTCTGGATGGCAATTACCTGGAATTCCCACAGTTCCTGATGTAATTTCTCTGTATTATTCATTACTTTATCATGTTCCCCCATAATTATTAACTCCCTTTTAAGAACAAAAGAAAAATTCTCGCATATATGAAATCATAGAAATCATCTACAAATTCTAAATTCTAATACATGTAGGGAGCAAAGAAAGAGCCTTTAAGCTGCTGGCGTTCATTTAACATCTTCCAAGATGGCTGTCAAAAAATTATTTACTTTATAACCTTAAATTTTTTTCTCCCCAACTAAAATTTCATGTTGAACAAGCAGAAAGGCCTCCATCATACCATGCTAACTTGCAGGTCTTACTGCAGAACTTACGTCTCACACCTGGACTTCCTTAGATGTATGAAATTTGCTGGTATTTATTTCCCCTCCTGTTTATTTATTTATTTTTACACTAAAGAGATGTTTACGAAGTACTTCCTAGGGGAGTTCTAGTGTTTGCAACAGATGCCCTCCAGTGGGGCTCTGCATACAGACATTGGCTATACATGTAGGTTAGAAGCATCCAACCCTTAAAAGAGGTACAGAACTGATTTTTACTTTTGTTGTTCCTTCACAACTTGAATGTTCAGGTGTGAACAAGCTCTATACTGGCCCGGTTAACTGTTGACAGCATCCCTCTTGATATCATGTGTTCAAGCAGGAGCTAACACCTTGTTTTCCCAGTGTACTTGCAAGAGCAGCAGCTGCACTGCCAGTCATCCTCCATACAGTCAGCAATGTCTGTGTGAGAAGTGGCTGCTGTACTATACCTTGTAAATAAAGCCAAAACTGACAAGCTTCTTCAGGACTTTTTCCTTGCTCTCAACCTGTTCATCCACATCTAAATCCTGTCTACAGAGACATCAGGTAGCAGATGCTTCTCTACCCTGAGCAGTGAGTAGAACAGCCTGCAGCACTGAAGTCTGAGCCTGACCACAGCAGTGGGGTCCAGGACAGTAAACAAACATAGCACAAGGCTCAACATTAGGATCTGGCACAAAATGAACTTTGGAAATGGCATATGCTTTAGGCTGCAGAACAAGCACAGTCCTCTGCCCTGGGGTTAATGGAGAAATTGTGGCATGCAAAAATGTTTCACAAGACTGATAGCACAAAAAAGGAAACATACCCTAATTCATTATATGCAAGCAAGTAACGGTTAAGTTCAGGGTCACTAAGGTAAATTAAAACAAGTATTTCTTAATGCAAGCACTCAAGAACTTTAGTCAGACCACCTTTGCCTTAACATCTTGAAGTTGTTATTTTAGAAATTGCAAGATTCTCCTTGATCTTAGTCTCATTTTGACCAGACTAATCAGGAATTTCTTAAAGAAAGTGATGAGTCTCACAAAAATCACAAAGCCTGAAGTAGCAGAAATGTTGAAAAAAACCCCACCAAACTCAACAAAACAGTAAATTGGCCTGAAACTACAAAAAGTTACAGAAGCTGGTGTTGCTGGGGAATCACATGTGAAACAACTTCCCCCATTATTAGATGCCTTCACACAGTAACCATTACCTACCACCACTGATGCTTAGAAATACATACAAAACGCATAGAGCAAATAAATGAGCTTGGTCAAACTGCTGCACTGTTCCTAGTGAAACAAAACCCATCTGTCTTAACACTACAGAACTTTTGAGGAAAACCCCTTTGTTAGTGGTCAACACAGTAGCATTGTTTGACCCAAAGAAATAAGAAGAAATAAAGAGGAATATACCCCTAACTGTTGAGGTAAACTGTGAGGGAAGCAGAAAAAAACACTCCTTTAGCCAGGAATATTCTCTGGATAAGTTCCTAGCATCTAATAAATAGCTAAGTTAATAAAAGAATCCTAATTGATGTTGCTTACGCCAAATTACTTTAAAATTCAAATAAAACCCCTTTTGCTTTATACTCGTTGTTCTCTGACCTCATTTTAAGAGATATCACAAAACCATCCAGTTAGTTCAATGCCATTAGCGTAATACTGTTTGCTTACTGTTGCAATACTGAAGGGATGGAGGACAGAACCTGAGAAAAGGCATGTTACTATGTTGCAGCTAAGCTGCTATTTTGCACCGGTGGGTTTTCTTCTTCAAGTCTTCCATGGTTTCTTTATTACATTACTGTGTTAGAAACTGCAATTTAATACCATTGCTTTTGTTTGTGTTGCTCTAATGAACATAATCTGATTACTGCTCTGCCACTGAGAGACTGAACCTGGCACTGGTCACCTTTACCTTTGTCACTCATCATTAGGCAGCTAAGTCGTTTTTATTGAAATAATGGCTTAAGACAATAATGCCTGTAAGGCATTATAGATGAGGATTGTAAACAAAATAAAAAAGAAAACAACAACAAAAAAGCAAAATCAATATTTGCTCAGGTCTGGGTGAGTTAAAGTGGTACAGGCATTTTTCGTAACTTCACATTATGGAAAGGTTAAGGGATTTTGCTCTGGAGAAAAATAAATTTATAAACTTATGTTTTTATTTATAAATTGAAGGGACATGCTCAGAGTTACAATGGGAGCACTACAACAGAGATAGCTAATTGCACACTGCCTGAAACTCCGTTCACATCAGGCTGGCACACTGCTATCAAAAATAGTGAACATGTACAATAGTTAGTATTCCTGGTTCATTGCTCTCTTAGTCCTCTGCAAAACAAGGCACACAGCATCAAGACTGCTCCAAGAATTGTCTAGGTGATGATACTTTTTAAAAGCAAAGGACTATAAGAACAAGATAGTGAAAAAAACAACAATATTTTTTATTAACTTAGCCCTTCACCTACAGTCATATGCTTTCAGGGTGAAGGTAATCTTTTAACGTCAATAATTTGGGCCACCGTTGCAAAGGTACTTCAAATATCTGACTCAATCTCATCGAAGAAAGACAAAAATATAGTTCAGAACCTAAAAACGCGGTAGAGCTAGGTCTCTAAATTGTCACTCTTGGTTATTCTCAATGTCTCACTTTCATGCGCTGAACAGTACAGGGAAAGGTTATCAAAGCAACTCTTTCTTGATGTATTTTGACCATGGGGGAAGAGACTCCCTCTTCTTAAGCTGTATCACCATGTAGCAATGAACGCAAACTATCACTCACCTCCAACATTAGAGAACTTAAAAAATCATAAAATAATAAAATTAGTTTCAGAAGTTCCAAGGATCAAAAGAAGACATACCCATCTGTGTATCTGCTTAAATGTACATTTACTTAAAGTATTTCTACAAAGGACAAAACATTTCTGCCTAGGATATGGTACTACATGAGCACATATGATTTATTTCTGTTAGTATTTCATTGTCTAGCGAAGGCAAGGCAATACATTTTCTTGTCTGAGTGGTGGTGCTGATTCTGTAACCTTGTCACTGAGGTCACTGTGCATGTCTCCATGAGTTAAAGTGACTTTACTCGAGCATAAACTCTAGTCCCAGCTTTCTGTGTGTGAACTCTTCTCTCCGGCAGTGCCCCTAGATGATTCATCCACAGTGCAGGGAGCAGCATTTATTACGCAGAATTCTTAAAACCAACATTACAAGCAAAGTCTACATTTGTCCCAGGCTTCACACCTGGTTCAATGATATAAACCATAGCCAGTTATAAGTGAGACCACCAAAGTAGTGGTACCTTAAGCTCAAGCCCTGCCAAGCACAGCATAAAGACAGCTTCATGCATTCGGATGGAAACCCAGCACCTTCAGTGTGGTGGCACCCAGGATCAAGTGCTGAATCCACAGCAGTTCTGCCCTTGCCCATGGCTTCCCATTAGTTTCCATTGCATTTTTACACTTGAAGCATCCAGTGAAACTTTAGATTGATAAAACTGGGCACTCCAGCATTTCAAAGGATGAGTATTTCTAGTATCAATCATTAACTCTTTATTCTGCTCTTTTTAAGGACTTGTCATGTTTTACACGTAGAGCAGTACACCCATTCAGTGCCCATCTCACACTTTGACAAGAAAAGTCAGAAGTCTGTCTCTAGGCTCCAGTCAGGTTTAAAAAGAAAACCTGACAAACCATACCAAACCAAAACAAACAAACCAACCCCACAAAACCCCCAACAACACATTCTGCATGTCCTTTGTTATGGCTCTATGATATATTAACAAGTTAAAGTTAATTGCACTATTATAGTTATAATCTCTACTCCAGTATTATCCCCACACTTTCAATCTCCGCTCCTCCTTTGCTTTAGATCATCCCTTTCTGCCATTTACAACCTAGGCTGCCTCTAAATATGACAGAAGGAAGAAACAAAGGAGATAAAGAGAACTGAAAGACAAGGTAGCACTACAACAAGCATACCATACTATTGGAATAAACAAAACTTAGCACAATGAACCGGTTGAGGCACTATACAGATAGTTTACTAAAAGTATCCTTTTAGGAATTGCTATTATGAAGAGATACAAAAATAAATAAAAAACCAACCTGAAGAAGAGTTTTGCCTTCCATACACAGCAGTGTGGGAAAAAAAGCTACATCTGGAAAATCTTGCAAAATTATGCAACAGTTGCCTCACAAGAGAAATGCTTATCTGCTTTGCTAAATTTTGCCTGTTCTCAAGCAAAGTTTTTTTTTATTATTATTTTTAGACCCCTGAGAAAAGTAAATGCTCAAAATACATGATCAAGTAGCAGACATGAACTTAAAAAAATAAATAGATTATCATTCTCATATCTTGACATTGAAGAATAACACGGAATTTTCCAGATTTCTCAGTATCTGGTGACTCACAGGCATCCATCCAGAGAAAGTCACTTCTCATGGCAGCTAGCAAAGCCATCAGCAGAGGCACCATGCCCTCATTCCACGTGTATCCATTTTATTTCATGTTTTCCTTGATCTTCCGCTAACTATTTTCACCCAGTTACACCTAATAATTAGGGATTTATATTGAGCCTATCTCAGTGTCACTTCCAAATACCCATTAGACCATGTCCCAGTGACTCTCCGGAAATTCCTGTCTTCATCATAGCACACATATACAAGAAGGTAAGTGTACACACACGTGCACACACAGGCTAGACACTACTAGCTTGTAAAGCTTACAAGGATTTGTGAACATTTTATCTATTTGAGCAACTAAAAAATGAAGACGAATGCCACTACTTTCCAGCATCCTGTATAATCACCTTTCATTTCAGCCAGCTCTTTGCTGAAAGCCCACTTCATCTCTCGATGAACCATTCCATGGCTGAGGTACCAAAGGCTGAGAACACAGGTGTCATCCAGAGAAGCCCAAAAGGGAGCAACTAAATGAAAAGATTTTCAAGTGCCTGTCTTCCCTCCATCTCTAAATGCAGGCAGGAAAAGCCTGAGCCAGACAGCTCATAAAAAGGTTAGTGTAAGGAAAGAAAAAATGCTACTGTTAGATTTATACCATTCTGATAAAATGCATGGGGAACAGAAAAAAGGTGAGGAAAAGAGAAGTATCTAAGGTGTAAAATACAGCAATTTACACTCTTTCCTCATTTGTGCTCACTATTTAGCATAACTCACTGATTCAGACTCTGGCTAAACTAGCCTTATGAAAAATAACTCATATTGGAACAAAAGAGGTGTGTTGCTCCAGTATTTAATATGTTCAAACAAAGAGCTATACAGCTTGCAGGTTTATATGCAAGCTCTCCAGGTAACCATGATGCACAGTATGCAGCGGCTGTTTGATCAGCTGTTGCCATGTGCAGTCAACCAAATAGACTGCATTCAACGCTTCACGTATGAATTATACCACCAAAATAAAGATGAGTTGGCTGGGAGGCAGGAGGCTACAAAGGCACCTTTCCTCTACCCCCTCTCCCTCACACCCAACTGAGTTATATGGTAGCAACTGAAAAATGTGAAGAAGTTGAATAGTACAAAGTAGTAATTGTAATATGAACAGGTTTCAAATGAATTAAAACTTTATGGAATTCTTCAACCTCCTGAAACATGAAGTGTCGAACAGCGGTCATCACCATAACCTAAGCCTTGTAACTGCAAGATGCCAGAAGCTCTAAGGAATCATAGCCAGACTCTTCAGTGTTAAGTCAGTGTTAAAAATTAGCACATCTATGATGTGTTGTGCCATTTACACCAGTTATCAGAAATAGCTCATGAAGCCTCAAATTTTCTAAACTGAACTACTTTGTCTTCTGGTCATAGTAACAATTCGTGGAGTGAGCAGAGTTTCTATGGGACTCCACACTGACATTACTGGTAATCAAGCTGTTCAAACAAAAAACTTTCAGGACAGAAAAGGCTGCACAAAATACAAGTGCATGGGTGGGTTATTAAAAAGGATGCTAGAAATTAATGTTTCAAATACCAACATGGTGTTGTACACTCTCATTGACCACTGAAATCAGCAAAAATACTTTAAACAGGGATCATGCAACATTACAAAATTATAAACCTTGGACACAAATCAGTCCATAAGAAAATAAAGCCAGCCAGATGAAAAATCACATCTTTTTAAACCATCTCACAAGGCAGCAGGAACCTTTACATCCAACTTCAGTTTACAGAGATGAAATAGCTATCAGCCCAGAAAGAAAATTAAGTTCAAAAATGGTTGCATAAAAATTAAACTATTTAAACTGTAAGGAGGTTAATGGAATTTCCTCAGGGATTGAAGCCCAGCTGAAGCTCTGGAGCCCTCAGCATTGGAAAGACATGGACCCGTTGGAGTGCGTACAAAGGACGGCCACAAATATTATCAGAGGGGTGGAACACCTGTAAGAACAGGCTGAAAGAGTTTGGGTTGTTTAGACTGGAGAAGGCTCTGGGAAGACCTTATAGCAGCCAGGTCTTGAGGACAAATGTTTAGTGGGGCATGTTATGATTGGACAATGGGTAATGGTTTTAAAGTAAAAGAGGACAGATTCAGACTTGCTATAAAGAAGAAATTCTTTACAATGAAGATGGTGAAATATTAGCACAGGTTGCCCAGGGAAGTGGTAGATGCCCCATCCCTGGAAGCATTCAAGGTCAGGCTAGATGGGGCTCTGAGGAACCTGATCTAGTTGAAGATGTCCCTGCTCATTAGAAGTGAATTGGACTATATGATCTTTAAAGGTGCCATCTAACCTAAACTATTTTGCGATTCTATGGCTGATGACTGATTTAAGAAACATAACTGAGAGCTCTAATAGCATCATAACACATTCTCTGTAAAGGAAAACCAAAAGAAGGTCTTCAATCCACTATGGCATTGCTCAGCAAATTTTTATAACCATGGTAAACTTCACCATTGTATCAGAGCACTCTGTGAAGTAGCTGCTGTAGAACTGAGAAAAAACACAAAGGCAAGCCACTCTCTTCTGGGAAAGGGCATTGAGAATATGGCTTTTTATCTTCAAATAACAGAATTACTTAGCCACAGTTGTCCCTTGTGCTACAAAGAATGAAGCTGTGCCAGAGGGAAATGTGCCAACACCGCCCAGATTGTTTACATACAGAACAGTAACTTCAGAAGAAGAAAAGCCTTCTCAATTGACTAAATTATGCATAAGACCTTATTTATTGTCGTTAGCTGCCGTGTGAGATTCGTAAACATAAAGCAAACTCACTATTAGTTTATGATACCACAAGCAGCGCTGGAAGTTTACCTCTGGGACTATCAGGGCTGTGTAAAGCAGCCTGAGCAGTGTGGGCTACTTAGGCAGTACAAACGTGCCTGCTTAGCTTTTTGCCACAGCCCTCCACCTTTTGATAAGACTACCTCCATTCATCACTTGTCCTTAAGTCCTTATGTACTCCTGAGATCCTGTTGGATAGCCTGAATGCTCCCAGGATGAAGCCAGATCAGTAGGCTGCTCCTCACAGCCTCTGGACTGTGGGCACCAGCTTTTGACCCAGACTTGTGTCACTGTGGTGACTGACATTTTCCCGTTTGCTGGAGACTGACACTTCTGGTCACTTGCTACAGCAATGGAAGCATGCTGCATTGTGCCTGTCGTGGTTTAAAGTTATCCCTGTACTTGATGCTGCCAAGGAGTAATATGAGCAAAACAAAATTAGCAAGGCACACAATGTAAATTTTTGGCAATCTCTTGATATTACAAGAAAAATAAAAAAAAAGAAAAAAGTAGGCAAGAAGATGTAGAGGACACAGGCGTGTATCTGTGGTCAGGATGACCAAGTAAATTATTTTGAACTGTATCTTCATGGGAGAAGAGCACAGAATTGAAATGCTTACTCTTTCTACATAACTACTTTTGACCCTCAAAACTAAAAGTATCCCAAGACAGAAAATTTGCAGTGTCTGTGTTAGCAAATAGTGCAGAAGAGCAGAACTGACAAGTGTAACAGTTCTACCCTGAATACTCACTAACCCTACTACATCCATGAAAGGGGCTTTATTTCAGACAACCTCTTGCATAGTCTTACAGGCTCAAAAGGTGAGCTCCTAGAGCATGTCTTAACTTCCAGTCTTATTCAAAAAGTTGTCCAATGCATATGCTCTGATCCTGCTCTTTGGTGCACACCACAGGAAGTAGCGTCAATCAGGAGATTTACTCAAGGTACACACGTAATCCAAACCAATACATTAATGCAGATGACTACCTTCCACCATATGCAGTGTGATTAGGTTCTAATCAAGTGCTAGTTTAGACTGAAAAATCTAACAAAATAAAGCACCACTGCAGGTGGTTTCGCAAGTAAACAATGCACTGAACTTCCCTACAAAGAACTTTCAGCCTCTCCTGTGTTTAATCTTGTTTGTCAAAAACAATTTTTTTTTTTAAATTATGCAATTCAGCAATACAGGATAGAACCCTGTGGTCTGTGCAGTTTGCAACCCCGACATCAGCTTCTACACACAAACTTGGATTCTCCATCAGTTATTTCCGTAACACTAAGGAATCCCTTGCCCAAAGTTTTGGCACCCTAACTTACCTTTTCTGCTCTTTCCAGGGTGGTTTTCACATTTTGTTGAACAGACTGAATGAACTTTCTCTAATACTACCTTTTCATAATGGTTAAATAAGCTAATGTAAAAGCTTTCCTTAATGATGCATTTCTCTGAGCCTTGGGAGATGGGATGGCTCCTGCAGGTAGACTCAAAAGCTTCTTATCAAATCAACTTTCAGACCAATTAGGAGTGAATCACAATCAGTGAGTCAGTGAACTGCAAGTACTGTCCCTGCTGACTAGGCTACCAAAATATTTCACAGCATTATGCAGTTGCCTTCTGTCCTGTTCCCTGTGAATTGCCAAGTGGTTTTATGAAATATCTAGAAGTCAAACAGCTGGCTTTGCCAAACTGCCTCAGACTGCTTTGCAGTAGCCATGAGAGTAATTGAATACAAAAGGAAGTACCCTCTGATGGCAGATACAGATGACCAAGAACGTGAATTAAGAGCTTCATCACGTCAACTGATGAAGACATGGATTCCCTTTGCCAGCATGCATCCCAGAGAGGCTGAAATTGATGGTGAGGGTCATAGTACTCCCACAGATGGATCCATTCCACTTCATTACATACAGCTATTACATTCATGTCACATTTTGTTTTGGTCTGGGGTTTTTTCTTCTCCAAGTGGGTGTCTAATATAGGATTCCAAAAACAGTGGCTTGTTTAGCAAACTATCTTTTCAAATTAGGAGTATTATGACACAGCAAATTACTATTAGAAAGCAAAGAGAAACAAGTAACTAGGGAGGTTATATGTCTCATGTATACTTTTCTTACAACATCCTCTAGTTTTGTTTTGAAAAACAATTTTGCCCTCAGTTTCAGTCTATTTTAAAACAAACAGAAAATCTTCAGATAATAGCCCCCAGAGCAGCTGATCTGTTTTGGGTTTTTGTTTTGTTTTGTTTTTTTTTCTTTTAAAGTAATTTGAAACTGGCTCACAGACGCAGTGAGAGCTGCTGTAATTACACAAAGTATTAGATTAGCATATAAATAGAAAGCAAGGCTTAAGAAGAAGAGTAGAAAGCATAGGGGTATTTCAAGATGAACAGGTATCTAAATACTAGATATAGATAAAATATTTCTATTGAAATGTTAAAGTAGGTTTTGGTTCACCATAATTAAGAAAAGGCTTCACCTTTCAGATTAAGGAAAAAAAAAAAAATCAATTAACCTCACTTTGACTGTAAAATCTGTGCACCAGGAATTTAAGAGCAGCATTTTCTCAGGTAGGAGTGGTGTTAACATTAGGATAAAATCTGGTAACTTCTTTAACAACAAAAAAAGGAAACAGGTCCCCATAGCAAAAGCAGGGACCAGAAGGCACTTTTGAAAACAAGTGGAGGAAGTATTTAAATGAAACCTCTGAACAGATTCCAAAATTTGATTTTAAGAAAATTTCTGTTTCCGGTGTCTCAATTGAGAAGATAAGCAAGTTTGATGACATAACCTCATAGTTTTTTCACAGTCGTTTCCACCCTCTTGCTTGAGGAGCCCTTCAAAGAAAAAGGGTCAGCTCTGAGCAAACAGAAGGACCTGTCACAATGCAAGTTCCAGTTCCATGAGGACATTTTATGCTTGTGATCTAAACACTCTTTAATACTAGGCATGCTACACAGTGTTTTCACACATGCATTTTTAAGTTAGGAAATTTTTCTTTTAAAGTATTCCTTTTTAATCTACATCATTCACAAAAAAAAATCAAGGACTTCAGCAGATGTTTTACTCATACAACAGAATCTACTCCTTAGTAAATTCTCCATTCCTCAGAGGTTATCAGCTCTGTTGAGATGATCTGAGATCTTCAGAGAAGCCACAGACCATTTTTTTTTACTTGAAAGAAATTAATAAAGACTAAATTAGAGAAGATTTTCATTATGGAACACTTAAATTAGCCACTTCTTTAGTTTTATTCTTTGCTTTTCAACAAACCTGCATTAAAGGACATTGGAAATGATTCAGCAAAGGAAGTGGTATCTTCAGATACATCAGTCCCTTCAGAGAACAGTGATTCTCAGGGTTGTGAAGGTCTCTGCACTGCTATTCCATTATCAGGTTTTCTTACTCCTAAAATTTTAGGCCATACTAATTAAATCTGGGTAAAAAGATGGGCAGAACTGCTGCCCAAGAGGGTCACAGAGCACTGCAAAGGGACAGCTTGCATTAACCTAAATAAATAAATAAGAAATAGCAGAGAGAGTGCAACACGTTTGCTCGCATCAGCACAGAAACTCTTTATTTCTTCTGCAATTACCTGCTTTGCTGATGGCTGTAGTGGATAACTCAAGCACACCTGAACACTATGAGCACTTTCTGCTGTTTTACAGCTGTGCACCGACTGATGCCTTCCTCACCTAAAGGCAGTAATCGTAGAGTCTTGGTTGGATGCACCTCAAAAGGCTCAAAACCAGTGACTTTCTGAAGGAATAATCATCAAATCTGGGGGAATAACAACCTGGTCTCTGAGGAGCGACCCATTTTAAAAATCGTACTTCATTCTCCAGTGGACAGGAGACGAGATCTCTGCAGCAGTTTGGCACATCAGGAGGAGTTTTCAATCTGAGCAAGGAGATACATAACTATAGCTTCAGCACCTGGCTGCAAGGTCAATGATTCACAGGGAAGCATGTGGGCAGAAGACAGAGGTGAATCAGGAGCAGTACAGAGTAGTGAAAGTGACTGAAGAGAGCTGCTTAGTCAACAGTAATTTTTATGTGCGTAAAATTTTCCAGTCTCTGGGGCCTCTTCTGGCTTTCTCCAGGTAGGAGAAAAGTTGCAACAGCATGAAACCAGTGATTTGGTGAGGATTTAGTGTAAAAGGAAGTAAATAGAAAACTGGTTCCTTACACTCCCTCTGCCACTTGCTGCTGCCTGCAGGTAGCAAACAGTGAAGCCCATGATGTAATGTGGTATAGAGCTGCTTCTCTGCTTTAACTGCTGCTTCGGAAAAACATGTGGGCTGTGCAGACCTGCCATGAAAATATTCCCATGGCAACCATGAAAGATAAGGGTATGTTAAAAGCTGTTACACTAACTCCTTCACTCCAACTCATTCAACAGAGAGAAGGTAGCACTACTCTGCATAAAAACATACCACTGGAAGTGTTTTTGCTAAGAAGGCATGGCTAGATAGTTACCACTGGTTAATTTTCACACTTGACTTTCACTGCAAAACACAGCGCAAATTAAAATTCGCCATAACAGAATCAACCTTGCTTCATAGAAAAGCGATTGTTAATTTCTGCTAATCACACAAACATACTTGAATTCAATAATTATTCGGCAGTTTGTTATCAGAGAATCATCCTTAGGAAGTAATGCCAATGATTTTGTTCACTGCATTTTGTACCTCATTTGAACTGTACGCTGCACACTTTAATATAATGGTTAAACAGACATCTAGAATTATATAGAAATAAGTAGTGAAAATTAAAAGCCATGTAAAAAGAAAAAAGATTAATGAAATAATGTTTTGTCACATATCTTGAGTAATTTGTAGTTTGGCAAGAGATACTACTTGGATCTGTGGCCATATGCATACTCAGTACAGGATCATAGAAACATTTATGTTGGAAAAGACCTTTCAGATGCACTGAGATTAACACACAGCACAGGAGTTATCACACTACATACCTCCCAACACTAAAAAAAAAAACCAAAACACAACTGCTTGACATGTCAAAGGCACAAAAAAAAAAAACCAAACTGTTGCACATAGTTTATTGGGCACGTATCTCAGAACAAAACATGAGACAGATTGACTCTGGGCAGACACAGAGGTGCTCTAGCCAGGATTAGGTTAAGAACAGCAGATTGCTACTCAGTGCAAGATGCTTTCCAGGCCTGCTGTCCATGTATTCTATATATAAAAACCAGAAAAAATAAAGTAAATAAATGATAATAAATTGAAAATAGACATATTAATAAACTAATAAAATATCTAAATAATTGTAAAATAATAAAATAATAATGTGATAATAATATAGCAAAAATATACAAATTATAAAAAAAGATTAAAAAAATCTGTTAAGAAATAGTACTATAATGAAACAAAGAGAATAAAATAATAAAAACCCCAAGAAATAATAAGATTAAAATAAATTATATTAAAATTAATAAAATAAAAATCGATAAATGGAAATTAATTAAAAAATATTTACTAAGAAATAACAAATTAAGAATAAGGGATAAAATTAACAACATTAAGACTTGATTAAATAAAAATTAATAAAATTAATATTAATTGATATCAGATGAAGTGTAAGAAAACCAAAACCAATAAAATACTGCCTGCCCCATGTGGCATTCAACCCCAGTTACGGGGACTCCACTCCACCAGCTTTACGAGGCACTCGGGACGCGGTCGCACCTCCCGCTTAGGGCCGAGGAGGTGGATGAGGCGAGAGACAGCGCAGCTTCTCCCCCACCACACCGGTACCGCCGCTTACCCCGTCTGGATGGCCGGGCGGGCCGACGGCTGCGAGGGGCGCAGGGCGACGGTGCCCAAGCAGGCTGCGCCCCGGCTGCTGCCGCCACCCCACCCGGGCTCGGTACCGCCCTGTGCCGCCGGACCCACCTGAGATGCCCCCCCCGATCACGACCACGTCGTACTTCTGAGCCATGTCACTGCTCTGGGTACCGGCCGCTCGCTCGCTCCCTCCCTCCCGCAGCTCTAGCCCGGCTCTGGCGTCCCCCGGCGGACACCGCCCCGCCCCGGTGGTGGGCGCCGCCTCACGCCGCCCGTGCGACGGCCGAGGGCTGGCGGTGACACGCACCGGGGACTGTGCGTCGGGGGGGGGGTTGACGGGGGCTCCTGCTGAGTGAGGGGCCGCCGACTCTCTAGGTGATGGCTGAGCCCTCCTCGCATTAGCTCCACTCACCCACAGCGAGAGCCGCCTGTGGTGCTATTTTCCCTCCTACCTCCCGGACTGTTTGGGAAGGGAGCGTGCCCTTGTTTGAGGAGCACAGTCCCCGGCTGAGGAGCGCAGGCCTCGAGGCAGAGCAGCCGCGGGCTCGCTGCCCTCGGCTTCCCAAAAGCCATGGAAATATTGGAGTGTACTTCTGCAGCCTCCCTGGAGCTACCAGAAGGGACCTGTGGCTGCAGAGGCTGTATGGACTCTGCATAGACCAGTTAGTGGTTTCCTTGAGAGCCCCTCAAAATGCGCAACACCTTGTGCCAGCCACGGTTTGGTGCTGTGCGCCGGTGGCATGTGTCAGTGCTCCTCCAGATAGATAGCGGCACTGAGCGGTCTGCCGAGACTCCCGGGGGGCTCATCAGGAGGGAAGAGGACTGGCTCATCCAGAATCAGCAGTGTCATCGAATTAACCTGGAGCCTTTAGGCTGGTCCCCTGCACACCCATCTTTCTCCAAGCTGTGTGCCGATTGACAGATGAAGTCCAGCTTTTAGGATGAAAGCCCCAAAACCTGAAGAACTAGCAAAATAAAGCCCATGATTCCAGCATACGGGGAAGCTTGGGTTAAAGGGAAAATTGAAACAAACAAACAGCAAAACCCAAAACACAGAGAAAGAACAATATCTAACTGAAACTAGTTTATCACAGTTCTCAGTATCTGAAGTATGAAATTTTCATTTGATTTACCTGATACCTATGTTACTTTGTGACTGTCAGATTAATAACTTCAGTAGTGATACCCAGCAAACAAATTCCCCCATGATGTTGACTGTTTTCTGGGGTGGCTGGGAGAAGAAATGCCAGAGGTGCAAGGGATGTCACAGTGTCAGGGATTGAGCCATCATCTTTAGGGCTTTTTATATGGTTATCAGAATGCTACATTTATATTTCTGAAGTTCAGGATGGTTCTGGTAGGAGGAGAGAAGGAAAAGGAGTGAAAGAGGAAGAAGAGAGGGCAGTAGCCCTGATTTATTTGTCTCTTTTCTGTGCTTTTTTTTTTTTCATTTCCTTTTAATTATTTTCTGAAGGTGAGAAATCAACCAATATACTTCAGAACTTGAACTGGATTTCTTTCTGAGGGTGCTAGTCCTAAGTAGTTAGCTAGTACACATATTCCTTTTGATGGTGGTCAGCCATACCTAATATGTTTAATATCTAGGATATTTTACTGTATATGACATTTGGGTCTCATTTCATCCCTGTAGTTACGAAGATCGTAACTGCAATTAGGTTCTGTATCTGGAACTGCAATTCCAGATTATTTTAGACATTCAATTCTATTTTGCACTGGTGAAGTCTGCTTTGATCAAACTAATCTTTTGCTTTAAAAAATTATGAAAATTTGTAGGGAAAAGAAAAAAAAGAAAAGAAAGAAAGTATTGCTCCTAACCCCAATTTTCTCTTTTTTTCTTGTTCCATCTAAGGTCTGTTCTCTAGATCTTTACCTAGCTGTTTAATACCCTTTCTGTGTACTTTCAGATGTGATCTTTTTCTTGTTGAGGCCGTGTAAGTATTAACATTCTACAAAAGGAAGCAGTCTAATGAAAGTATCTACATTTTTACTTTTATTATTGTGTTTCTACTTAGAAGATATGTGAAGACAAGAACCTCTGCCTCATTAAAAGTGTCATAAGTATCTTCCTCTCAAAACAGTTTTCCTCAGTGATACTTGGTCTGCCTGAAGCAACAGTATATGGTTGATTATTTGCAAGGAGAAATTCTGTGTTCTTTGAGAGATGTGGTTAGTGAAGAAGAAAGAGGCCTTTCCAAACAGCTGGAATAAAAAGTTACAGAGAGACTGATGAGGCTGAATTAATATCCAGAAAATACTCAGAAATACATATTCTCACTCTGATTAAAAGAACCTGTCTGATTCAAGGATGAACCAAACTCCAAGAACTCTTCATAGTGGGAGACACATAATTATCCAATGGCTGTCAGAAATAATAGTTATAGAGATTATTTCAAACCCCATATGAACCACTGAAAGTTAGGGGAGGCTATTTCAAAAGCAGAAGTAGATGATTTTATTTGGGCTGTTCGCAAGGGTAGCTATGGTTACATCTATATACTTAACGCCAAATGTCCACAATATGTAACACTTATTCCTGGGATTCCTCTTGTCCCTATCTCCCTCCTGTGGTGCTAAGGAATATTTTTTTTTTTTTCTTTTTTTAGTGAGAGAGTTTGGAACAGGACTGTATTGCTTTCAACTGAGGGTAGATGGTTTGTGCCCTAGAGCCGCATGAAGGTCCATGGACGTGTCTGAGAGCACAAAGTCCTCAAAAGGCTGCTGTTGATATATAACAAAGCAAACATCCGTGTCATTGAATCTGTTTTTGTCATCATGGAGACATTGTGTATTTCTCTAATGAATCAATCTGTCTCTGTCTAGAGCAGGTCAAACAAAAGTCTGGCCAAACCCAAAGTCAGGTAGGTAGTCTTTCCTTACTCTCTCCCACAAAAAGTCTGTTTCAAATGTTAATTTTTCTCATCTCAGTAGCTTCTGCTTCCAAAATGTTTACACCATGATGCATTTAAACATATACTATATTCCTCTTTCTGCTTTTCTGTTTGCAGTGTTGATGCTTGTCAAGCACACTAGGATCCTCACATATTGGGATACGCATTTGATGCTGATCTTTTATACACCTGAATTTGTCTAAACATATCTATCCTCAACAATTATGACCAGAATAGTAGACATAATCCTAATAAAGCCTCTTTGATTGCATAAAATTTGACTACTTTTTTTTTTTTTTAAATCTGGAAACCTCACCTCTAATCATATTAGGATTCTGTTTCTGTTTTTTATGGCCCCATTACTTCTTTCATCTCATGTTGCTCTAACTAATTAAACAAGTAAGAGTCTTCTGCCTGGATTTTGGTGCATTGTCTTTTGAATATATAATGTTAAATGTTAAAAGCAGAGCAAACTTTCTGAGAAAACAGAGCAACTGAGAGCCTCTGCATTTTCTCACCTTGGAAGAGAACTTTTCTGAGACAAAGTATATTGTTTTCATAAATTCTGGTAGGCACTTAGACACTGTGGCAATGAGATGGCATAAATAGCTATACTGTCTGGGAGAAAATGTACTGATGGCCCTGGGCTGAATGTTGAGAAATTAGTGGGAAATTGATGGACACAGAGTCAAAGCAAAAGATCTCCAAATTTACAGAGACTAAGAGGTAGAATTTAGACATATCATTCATGGATGTCTGGCCAGTGGCTGGTAAAAACAGTGTGGCATTTTAAATTACAAGTCCTCTCAGCTTCTGCTCCTTATATAGCAATGCATTTAATAAGCCCACTTTTCGTTTTTTGTTTTATGTTACAGCCCCTCTTCATCATATTCAGTAGGAAAGCCTCTGCTTCAGGACAAGCCAGTTTTCACTGCTGAAATTTCCTGCTGGCAGGTTATACATGTTGACATCACCTTTACTCAAAGCATCAGAATGGATTCCTCCAGCTATATTAGCACCTGCATCACTAAGGTGCTTCAGCAACAGTGATATAATCAGGGCCAGGAATTCTCCTGAATTCCTCAGTCTGGATGCAAACTCCCAAAGCTCCAGCTCCATGTCACAGAACCCTGGGTATTCATCCTGCCTCCAGCCCTTCCCTGCCGCTGCCACTGTCCTCTACTGCACAGGGGGAAAACCTGGATGCACAGGCTAGGTGGATACCATGGTACACTGCAGTGGGTCCCAGACCTTCGTAACTGCTTCAGGGCACAAGGACTTGACAGGTTTTAGGCTGTTTGATGATCAGAGATTCAGGCTCAGGAGTACAGGTAAGTCTAGACACAACCTTAGGCCTTCACGATCACATACAGGGAAACTGCAAAAAGAAAGATAACAAAGAGATTGGTCATTAAAAGCAAGGCTGCATCTTCCATTAGCAGGGAGTGTACACTGAGACTAGTGCTTTCAGGCACTTGGTGAATTTGGCACTTGTACTTCATTACTAGTTTGTGGTGGAGAATCCCTTGAAGGTAGGGTGAACATGGCTTGTTTCTTCTAGTCTGCAGCCAGGTCATGCTGTTCTTCTGATTAGTACCTTTGTGTCTTCTGAATACTGATGTTACAGAAAACAGGCAGGGTTCAATAATTTTTTAAAATATATATTTTACATAATTTCAATTTTCTTTAAAGCAATCAGTGTAGAAAATCTGAAAGCACATCTCAGTGCTATTGAAATAGCATACAATTAGATGAGCATAAGCTCCATGCCAGGCTTTCCAATAAAGGAAAACTGCTGGAAGGAGTCTCCAGAGGTTGTCTAGTCTGTCCCTTTGCCCTGCGGTGGCATCAGCTTAATTAGCAGTGAATGTTAACTGGAGAGGTTAAATGTTAATAGTCAAGATTTTTAATCCGTGAAACAGCCTGACACTAATCTGGAGCTAATAAGCAAAAATTGAATATTTTACCAGTCAGATTCCATTCGAAGTAGGACTGATCATTAAATGTAAAACCTACAAGATTAAGCCCATTAGTAAAAGCAATGAGTGAATGTAAACACATTACTCCTCAGCACACAGAGCCTTAGCACAAGAACAGAACAAGGGTCTGAGTACCATGGTGCAGCCAGGCCAGCAGCTGCCTGAGGCCAGAGGGTGGGATCATGGGAGACCCCATGGGATGGCAACAGGGCAGGCCCTGGCAGCCCCATCCTACCCCCAGCCTGGAGCAGCTGAGGGCACCAAGGCAGTCCCAGCCCCAGGCATCGGGCACATCCCTGTGGAATGGGGACTAGTGAGGTAGGGCAAGGCCGTAGTCCTGCAAATGGGCCTGGCTTATCTGGGTTTATGGCAAGGTAGAGCAGGGCTGTTAGGAGCTGGAGACCAGCTCTGGTGTCCCTGGGGCAGTGGCTGACAGCCACAGAGGGGTGATATGGGGTCCTGGGCCATTGACAGATATGGGGAGCACTGGGGAGCTTCCAAGAGGCAGTCAGAGCTGATGGTAACTTCAGGGCCCTCAAGTTGAGTGAAAACTGCTTTGCATATTTTCAGGTTTATCAGAAAGACCAGCAAAATTAGGTCCCTGCTGATACCATAATTATTAAACACAAGTGCACAAGTTTCTAGACCACGGCACTGTAACACCAAATAATCTTGACTTTCTTCTTATTAGCTCTTCATCTATTTAGACTTAAGGATCCTCCTGGCCAAAAGCATCTGTAATGAATACAGAGGCAGCCTCCAGCTCAGTGGAGGAAAGACATATAAGCTGTAACATAACGATAAGTCAATCACATATTCCTTCATTAGAACTCATGGAGAACCCATTCATTAAGATGAGAACATTAGATCTCATGGAGAACCCATTCATGAAATCCCAAGGAGTATAGGCAGATTAGTGCGATGTCTCAAACCATTCCATCTAGTCCTATTTCATAGTTTCTAGTTCCCTTTCCCACTCTTAATAAGCCTGCTTTTACTAATCTGTGACTGATACAACTACCATTCTGTTGCAGTGATTAATAACAATTACGATAATTGTACACATATGTGCATACTTATTAGTATAGCAAATACAATAAAAACGGGAAAAAAAACAGCATAAATTCTTTTACCAGCATCAAACTCATCCTTGTGTTATGCTAATCTCTTCCTCAGTATTAGCTGGAAGTTCAGGCTGGTCCAATTTCCTACACCTTTTTCCTTTTGTAGCCTCCAAAAGAAATTCACCATCCAATTTGCAGTGATGTTTACTATTGGTATTAGCATGCATATCTGGCACAAGTGCCTGGTACTGCCATAGCATCTATGACGTAGAGTTCCACCGGTTTCTAAAGAGACTTTGAATTCATTCACAGGCAATGCCAGTTCATGCCATGCAGGGAAACTAGCAGACAGGTCCACAGGTAACCCAGGCAGAAAAAGATGACGACAGAATGGAAAGAAACGTGTTAAGTATATTTAAAGGAGTTAGAAAATTAAAATCCCTCAGCAGGTAATAAAAATGGAAAATGGAAAAAAAAAAAAATCTCAGCAGCAGCAGCTAAACTGAGCTCCATGTGTGCATCATGGCAAGGTGGAGCACTGGATCCCCCATTGTCCATGTTGGAGAATGAGTTTGAATGAGGTGCTCCTAAGCCCTCCGGATCCCTTATAGCCTAAATGTAACAAAATTGACAACCAGGCAGAGCATGACCTGGAATGGCAGAGTGCAGTCCAAGTGAGTATCTTCCTGCTTCAGTCAGAGCAGACTTAAATTTGCAGTTGAAGGGCATTGTTCCAAAATAATCAACATTTTTAAAGCAGTGACCAAAGGATATACGTTCTGAACTGAAAATCTGAAAACTGAAAATGGTTTTTACTATGTAATGCCTATTTTCTTTCATTCTGGATCCTTGTTTAGAGTCTGTTTCAGCTTTGAGTTTTTTTTTTTCTTGAAGCAAATGAGCAAAGGCTAAAGATGCAAAGCAGATGACAGCAGTGAAATTCCTTCTTGTACCTCTAAACAGACAGTGCTTGTATAGTATGCATTGGCATGCTTTAAAACACACGAGGAGATAAAACACTTTCATCCTTTTAACAAAAATACCTGCCATGTCCTTCACCAATAGCCTAATCTGAAGAGTTCCTGAAGAGACAGGTTATGCCTCTCACCCATGTCAAATATTTTCTTAGTGAATAAGGCAGGTGACCTTTTATTTTTTCTTAAGCGTGCTGGTCCTGCTGCTTTGCATCTATAGAAGTCACAGCACATTGTTTCCATCTGTCACTTGAAAGATAGCTCCCTCTCAGTCTGGCCACTGTCAACCTTCATTAATTTGCTGCTAACCTATTTCACCTGAAGTGGAGTCAAAAGAAGTTCCTAGGCTTGCATTCCTGTGATTCCTTATTATGCCTTTTGCCCCATGCTTCTTCTAATGACTCATTTTCTAATTGTTAGCTTTGGTGAAATAGACTGACATCAGTAGCTAAGCTCATGTTCTTCTGCAGGAAAAAGTATTCAGGAAGGTACTCTGGAAGCTACTACAGTGCAAAGTTAGGAAAGAATTGAAATAATGAACAATGGGCTATCATGTATTGATATGGAGGTTACTATCACCGAGGAGGTTATTATTCATGTATGTATGTATTACTATGTGTGTATATGATAATGCTGCCGTGACTACTGGGGGGGCATTGCTTACACTTCTGTGCACACTCCCATTATCCAAGCTGGCCCTGTATAAATTGAAGTGGTTCCATTGAAAAGCCTGAATATAATTAACTTTGGGAAATATGCTTGCTAGTGAAAAATCTAAATTTAAAGAGGAGAATGTTAAGAGGTTATAGCTTTTACAGGTGGGATTCATTTCTCCTTATGTTGACCATCTTCACTGACCAAGAAGATCCCTTCTCTGGGCAGTGGAAGAAATAGGTAGGTCTGTAGACTGATTTATACAATAGTTAATCAAGAGAGGTGGGATAACTTTCCTCCTGAGATGCCTGGCTTTCTCCGAGGACACTTAACTAATTGACTTGAACTTTATCTAGTTCAATGTTCAGATGATTAGAACTAGTGAACTAAGTCCTAATCCAGGTATGTACTTGGGGAGCAAATTGCTACTCGTGTTGTTCTTCAGTGAAGGTGACAAAAATGCTAATACTTATTACCTAGAAAAAAATGAGAAACCAATACAAATCTTCCCTGGAAACTTACCACTCAGATTATTTTGTACAGACCATAGAATCTTGTCTTTCCTCCTGAGAAGTAGAAGAAGGTTGTGACTTCAAGATGAATTGGCTCCTTGATCTTCCCTCAAGGCTAGGATTACATCTGTGTGTCCTGCTCATCCTTTGTGCCTTTCATCAGTGCCCCTCAGTGTCCTGAAGCAAAGCTGATACAGATTCTTAAATGGCCATGGAAAACCACCTTACATAGGAAGAATGGGGCCTTGATAATTATTAACATCATAGCACAGATTTTAATCACCCACAGAGACAAACAGCATTAGCTTTATGCTGGATTGGAATCAAGTCTTTATCTTATAATTGCCCTTTGCACTCTGTGTTTTCTAAACATTCAAAATACCAGCATTGCAAAGTTCTGAGTTTAATCTGAGTCTTTCTGTGCGAAATCCTCTGGATCAGAACTTGATCCTGTTCTTTGAGGACTGGGGTAGATTTTCCATACTCCTTTTTCCTTTCCATTGTATACACAGTTTTCATTCTTTTCAGACCTAACTTTTTCCAAAAGCTTTACTTACTCTATAAATTCCAAAGTCCAGCTCCTTAACAACTTTTCCTTGTATGCTTCCTTTAACTCATTTCCGTAAAAGATAAACCTCCTACAGATAGATAACTAAAAAATCCAAAAGTATCTGTAGAATATGGTCTAATAATGAGCAGGGCTTTTCATATTGTTTCCATGCTATTTTTTCGCTCTAAGTATTTAGGTCTGTCTTCACTTATTGTCTTTGATTTTATAGCCTGCTTATTTTGAAATGCTTGGTTATTTTAATAAGCCTAACTTGCAAAGGTGTTATGTTTATATTAGCACTTCTCTACAGTGCAGCTAGGATCAGTCAGAATTCTGTTTTCTGCCAAATGAGCCTGCTGCATTCACTTTATGTTTACAGATCTCCTACAGAAGCCAATATTCTAGTTTCAACAAAATAAAATTATTTTGAGTTTAGGTACCTCAGAATTTTAACTGTCACATATAGATACTGAACAATAGTTTTCAGATAAAATTATTATTTGACGTCCTCTCACATGTCTTGTGATCAGTATTTTTGTTTCATGAGGTAGCCAGCATGTAGTTAGTATTACTGTGGCTTGTATTTCACAGAAGCTGGATTTCAGAGGAGGTCATTACTAGATGGGATATTTAAAAAAGCTGTTACTTTACAGAGATGAGCAACCAGATGGACAGCACCAGGAGGTCTTGTCTCTGTCCCATGCCAGTTTAGTTTCTTGTTGCTGGTGACTACATTGAATGGAATTGTTAGGTTTGAGACCAACTTTAACTATTTTACCTAAAGACCTCACCTAGTCCTGTATCTACCTTAATGAACTAGATTCTTAAATCAGAATATCATCTAGAATCTAGAATATCACCAACCATCTAGGTTGTGGTATGAAAACAGAAGCTTGTAACGTTCAAATACCTGACCCTAATGTCTGAATGCTTGGGAGAACTGCAGTGATCCTTCATTTGGCAATTATCATTTCATAGCAGATGGCAGAAAAAATCAAGGTGAGCCTTCTGTGTTTTCTCTGTTGGGATTAAAATCTTGGTCCTAAGCCATCATGTGCGTTTGACTGATTGCTTCCTTTCTGTATGCAGTGGCCTTTGGTTTCTGCCATGCCCTTCCGGGGAATGTTTGATACTCAGTGGTGGTGTGTCAGACTTTTGTAACTCATTGTACACAGGCACTTGCAGCAGAGTACTCTCCAAACTATTTCCAGCTGCTTTGTTGGTTCAGACAGGAATTCTATTATTTAAAATGCTCTATTAGAACTCCAGATGATGCCCTGGGTTCAGACTGCGCTGATTTGAGTTTGTAATCATTCTGAAGTCTTGCCTGCTTCCATAGCATCCTTTTGGTCTATCTTATTTTGCATTGTTTTTTTTCTGGTTCCCCATTGTTGGCATTCTCTACTGTTGCTGAATAAGCTTGAACTTCCTTGTCTCTATTCCTGTTACTTGCATATATCTTCAATATAAGCATAGTGGTCAGGGAAATGGCTATGACATCTTTCTGCATATAGTAGCACTGCTTACTGCTCGTTTATGTTGTTCATATGTCTAGTTTAGCTGTAGGTTGGTCCATCAGCTATGTCCACCAGTTTGGAGATAGGTCAGAAAATAAATTTCATGGTTTGAAATTTTTTAGTATTGCAGACGGTGGTGTGAGGGGCTGCTTCTCCTCTACAGTCATCTGCAACTTCTGCCACATTGTTTTTTTTGCTTGGTATATTGCTGATCACTGACGTATTTTGTGGTTTTGTTCTGGTGACTGTCAAGGTTGGTGGAGAGATTTGTACTGGTGTCAGGGACTGTTTTCTGAGAGCCTGTATTAAGGTTTTTATCGCTATTCTAAAATTCTTGGGGTTTGGGAAAAAAGCGAGATTTTAGATAAAAAGAACATTAACTTAAGCAGTTCACTGATGTTAGACAGACTTTTGTCTAAGCCACACATTTTTCTGGAACTGGTGCCTGTCAAGAGATACCTGGACAAAGGTACAAGAAATATCTCATCTGGTAATTCTTCTGGCAAATAAATGTGACTTTTAAGTTATGTCACTCAAGTAAAGCAACTGAAGCAAGTGTCAGTCAGGTCTTATAAATTCACAGTCATAAATGTCTTAGCACTGATGTAAGATTTTAATAAACCAAGTATATTTGCATACTTTCATACTTGGAGAGTATGTGTAGATAGATGATAACAGAAAGAAACGGCCTTTTGAATATTGGTTAGTGATTTGAAATACCCTGAGTTCATTAGGGTATTTTGTTTGGGATTAACTGACCAATAGAAACAGTAGAGATAAGCAAAGTAAACATACTATGATTAATTAGCAAATATATGTGGTATTTCTGAAAAAAAATCCTGACATTTTCATAGGAGATTATGGGATTGTAAACATTGAATAACCCTGTGGCTTGCTTAATGAGGGAATGTATTCTAAAGTGAGATTCTCTGATGTATCTGTGTCTTTTAAACCAGCACTTAGTAGCCATATCCCCATGAATACTGGCTTTTACTGTGTTAAAATCTCATTCTCTTGAGAAACAGGAATAGGTTTTACTCTGAAGAAGGTGTTGCACAGCATGGATTAGCACTTCATTGCACAACTGCTGGGGTCTGGGCTCCATAGACTTGGTCCCATGGTGAGTGGTGGGGGATCTTGCAAAAGGTGGCCAGTAGCCACTGAATTATATACCTGAGAGTCAAACTCTTAAAGCCCTCTGTCCTCCTGGAGAAAGCCAGCAGCATTTTCACGCCCCTAGGAGATCACTATGCATAAAACTGTCTTCTAGGTTCAGTGCTACTGCAAAGCTGTGTTGCAGAGCTGGGCTGGCCAGTAGTGTCTGTGTTTACTCAGGTTGTTCAAAAGGTCAGAGATAAACTTGCAGGTTACACATGAGCTCAGTGTTGATGGAGGGCCAGAGAGACCTTCTGAAGCCAGGATGGAGGCTGCATTCACACTATTTCAGGCAGTGCTGATACTGAACACGTTGCCAATCCATGTGACGAAATAATGAGACTTTGGCCTAAGAAGGTGTAGAGGAACCCAGAAAAATAAGCAGTGGTGCTGTTCACTTGAACAGTCTTTCTAGCTACTCTGAATATGAAGGGATATGAGTCACAGACTCCTTCCAGGGAACTTTGCTTTATCAAAAGTTTGATTTATCGCTCCCAATATCATGCCTGCAATTTTTCATGTCATGTTTTCCTTTGCATAAGCCTTTTTAAAGTAAACAGTGTTCGTGCCTTCTAAACTGTGTTGTGAAATTTTGTATCTCCTCATCTTGTGGCTTGGCACTGTTGCTGCACCTACTTTCACAGAGGTTTTCTATGCTTGAAAATGAAGCTGCAGATGTACAAGATTTTGGCAATGAACAGTAAACAAGGAAGCTTAGATGAAGGACTTTATGATGACAGGAGGTTAAGGTAGCTCAAGTATACGCACAGGTACTGTAGAGAAGAGCATGTACTGACATTTAATCAATCCAGACATGTAGTATTGTCATGACAGCTGTTTGATGTTGACTCATGTCTTTATTAGGAACAGCAGTAATTTGTTTTCAGTCCCCTCTGAAAAATATTCATGAAAACAGCCTATGATAGGTGTCCTGAGCTCCAGATGAGTGTTGACCAGTGACTGACCAGTGAAACAGGTATGGCACCTGTGAATAAGACACACTCTAATAAAGGTAAGCACAAGGATTCTGCAGACTCAAGCACAGTTCCTCTGTGTATAATTTTGCAGGCATACAGTAAGTCTTATGTGGCTAGGGCACTCACTGTTAGATTTGAGGACCTTTTAAACTTGGGAACATAGTAACCTGGCTCTGAGATTTGTATACTTAGATGGTACTGTGCATTCATCGTTCCCCAAATGACTGAGGTTAGATAATATGATGTCATGGGCAGTAACTGTGTAATTTCTTTCAGTTTACAACCTTCATAGCCTGCTTGTCTTCATCGTTGACTGCCTGTAAAATGCATCCTGAACAAGGGCCTGTTCCAGAGACAATGGTATTACTTATTATCCACCAAAAAATGTTATTCTGAATTTTAAAGGAAATTATTCTTTGTACCCCATAAATGAGTCCATAGGAACTGTTTGTCTTGAAATCATAGTGTTCTGTAAGACTGTGGCAAGTGATCTGCAGATGATCATGCAGCTGTCATCACCTTCATAGTATTCCCAGTTAAAACTGTGCTGAAGATGCATGGTTTCCTACAGAAGTTCTGAGAAGTGACATGGGTCTGAAGGAAAAAAATCTGGAATTCACTAAGCAAAGAATGCCAGACTCCATAATTTCTGGGTGTCATGGAGGAGTGAAGATAAAATATAAATGAATATTAATGTCTGGGGACAGCTTAATGATACAACATCAGATTTAAATGATGTCATTAATTCCCAAGTATGGAATAATATTGTTTCTGAGAGGAATTGTTTTATTATTTCTTATAGACCGAGGGAAGTACAGACCAGTCAGTTTCACCTCTGTGCCTGGCAGGATCACAGAGCAGGTTCTCCTGGAAACCACACTAAGGCACATGAAAAACAACAAGGTGGTTGGTGACTGCCAACATGGCTTCCCAAAGGGCAAATCGTGCCTGACCAATTTGGTGGCCTTCTATGGTGGAGCTACAGAACTGATGTGTAGAGGCAAAGCAGTTGACATCGTCTACCTGGACTTGTGCACAGCGTTCAACACTGTCCCACACAACATCCTTGTCTCTAAACTGCAGAGACATAAATTTGATGAATGAACTACTCGATGGATAAAGAACTGGCTGGATGGCCACATGCAGACAGTTGCAATTAACAACTCAATGTCCAGCTGGAGACCAGTAACGAGTGGTGTCCCTCAGGGATTGGTGTTGGGACTGATCCTGTTCAACATCTTTTTTCGTGACATGGACAGTGGGATTGAGTGCGCCCTCAGCAAGTTTGCCGATGACACCAAGCTGTGTGGTTCTGTTGATACGCTGGAGGGAAGGAATGCCATCCAGAGGGACCTGGACATGCTTGAGAGGTGGGCTGATGCCAACATTATGAAGGTCAACCAAGACAAGTGCAAGGTCCTATACCTGGGTCAGGGCACAGCTACAGGCTGGGCAGAGAAGTGATTCAGAGCAGCCCTGTGGAGAAGGACTTGGGGGTGTTGGTTGAAGAGAAACTGAGCATGAGCCAGCTTCAGTGTGCACTCGCAGCCCAGAAAGCCAACCGTACCCTGGGCTGCATCAAAAGGAGTGTGACCAGCAGGTCAAAGGAGGTGATCCTGCCCCTCTACTCTGCTCTCCTGAGGCCCCACTTGGAGTATTGTGTGCAGTTCTGGTGTCTTCAACATAAGAAGGACATGGAACTGTTGAAACAAGTCCAGAGGAGGGCGTCGAGGATGATCAGGGGACTGGAGCACCTCCTGTATGAAGATAGGCTGAGAAAGTTGGGGCCGTTCAGCCTGGAGAAGAGAAGGCTGTGTGGAGACCTCATAGCAGCCTTCCAGTTTCTGAAGGGGGCCTACAAGGATGCTGGAGAGGGACTTTTCATCAGGGTCTGTACTGATACAACAAGGGGTTATGGGTTCAAATTTAAACAGGGGAAGTTTAGATTGGGTATAAGGAAGACGTTCTTTACTGTGAGGGTGGTGAGGCACTGAACAGGCTGCCCAGAGAAGTTGTGAATGTTCCATCCCTGGCAATGTTCAAAGCCAGGCTGGGCAGAGTTTTGGGCAACATGGTCTAGTGTTAGGTGTCCCTGCCCATGGCAGGGGGGTTGGAACTAGATGATCTTGAGATCCTTTACAACCCAAACCATTCTGTGATTCTACCATTCTATGAGAGATGCTTTAAAAAAAAAAAAGCCTTTCTCTTCATAAATGTATGTCTGCCTTTGGCTGATATGAAATACATATCTCAGTTCTATCAACTAGAAACAGTATAGGTCTTGAAAGTCTTACTGTGAAGAAATACTTACAGCACTTCAAGATATAAGCTATAGCTTAAAAGTCATATATTCCACATGCAGCATCATATAGTTCATTTCAAAGGCAAGCCATCACTGTGTATATTCTGCAGTTAGCATTAGTTCCATCCAATCCTGCACTAATATTAATCGTAGACTGTAGCAATTTTTGTTGTGTTTCAACTTTATTAGTGCTCTACAAGAGGAATTATTTGTAAATATTTGTAACAAATAAATACTCAAGAGGAATATCATAAGATGAACAATTTGTATCGCAAGCCTCCTGCAACATGGATCTGCTCCTTGCCTCACATGTTGGAACGTAGCAGAGGAGCCAATGTCTAGCAGGCTCTTGCTGCTGTCCATGCAGACAGGGAAAAGAAACCTCACAGACCTTAAAACCAGAAAAAGTATGGTGTGACACATCTTTATGTTGTATGATGAAGTGGTCTGCTGAATCCAAAGGATGAGGAATTGGGCCTTGCTCCTTCCTGGTGGTTTCTGTGGTCTTTCTTTTTTCCCCACTAGCTTGTCTGTGAATACAGGAGAGGGCATTTTAATGTTGCTTCAGTTGAAAGTCAGCTGTTTCCAGAGTACCCATAAGTAGGGAGAAAAGCAGGGGGTACACACATAACTCCCTCTTTAGCTGGGGTTGTATGGTAGGGAGGTGGAAAATAGGAGAAAAGTAAGATCAGCTCTTTTCAACAGTGGAAGTACGTGCTTTGAGCAGTTCTAGCGGAAAACAGGGTTTAGTAAAAGGTGATACTGTGTTACAAGCAGTCTGCAAACCTACCCAGGAGCCTCCTGACTTGGTATCTCAGAGCTATGGTGCTTTAGCAGAGGCGTACACATGGCAAAGCTTCAGAAAGATTGAAGCTCCTCACACAACTTCACTTAACCTTTGTTCTTTGCTGTTAGCAGAGGCTCCAGGAGATGACTGCTCTTACAGACAGTGCACCTCTGTAGAACCAGCACTTGCATCTTTTTTTTTTGAATTGCAGTTAGGAGTCAGATTCCTACGCCTTACCACTACCTTCTACCCTCAAATAATTTCTCCTGGGCTGTTTTCTGAGGTTTCAAAACACTTTTTTCCCTGCCTTTTGCCCATCCCCTTTCCAGTAGACCTTCACAGCTATAAAGCTTAAACCTCTCCCTTCCTTTATTCAAAACCATGATATCTTATTTCTTATGGTCTTGATACTGTACTTTAGACCACTGGCATATCTGTTTATTGCTGGAGCATTATAGTAAGGAAGGATTAATGTTGATACTGGCTGTGTCAAGGACCTAACTTCAAGCCTCAAGAGATTTCTAAGCCTCCTGGCTACATTATAAGAGTTTTAAGGTCTTTGGAAGTGCAGAGTATAGGCAAGAACAGTAGTAGAAAATGAAAACCAGGAGGAAAAGAATCAGGTCATTCACAGAGAGAAAAGTGTGTGTGTGGGGGGAAAGGATAAAAACAGATGCATAGAGGTATGTTCAAGACTTGTTGATGTTAAATTTACCCCAGATCTACAGGCATTTGCAGTGGGTGCCGAGAGCTCAAGTTCACAGCTGCAAGCTAAAGCCAGATTACCTCTTGACAAAGAAAAGTCAGGCCAAATAGGCTACCTTAGCCTACACCTTAACAAGCCAAATGCTGCCAGGCCTGTGCAGGCTGCCCTGTTATGTGAAACAAATTCATGGTATATTTACTTTTTCTGAATGTTGCAGCTCTTCTGTCTTTTTAGCTCAGTTTCAACAGCAGCTTGCAAGTGACTCTCCTTTTCTGCTTCCCAATCAGAATCGTTTTGACATAATTTTTCTGTGGCAGCTGCTTCAATGAGAACACATGCCTTGACCTCCTCTGCTTAGCTTAGTGGCATATTTTTTTAACCCTCTCCTTAGGGGTCATACATCATGAACTTATCCAAGATAAAGATACTGTCACAAAATGGTCATGATGCACTGTTACACACAGAGGCACTGAAAGAGAGCTGAGGAGATAATCTAATTCACTGCACCATCTGAGGTAGGATTGACTATACCTAAACATTTATCTAAACTGTTCTTAAAGGTGCCTAAAGAAATGTCTTAACAGCCACCTACTGCAATTATTTCCAGTCATTCATTGTCCTTCATGTAAGAATGTTTTTTTTCAGTATGGATACAATGAGTTTAATCCCTGCAGCTGCTTTTTGCATATTTTAATATTTGCAGCCAATTTTTTCTCAGCCTTCTTTAGGTTATACAACCCACTCCTTCAATTATTTCTTAAAGGCCATGATTTCATGCCCTTTGATTTATTAAAATTTCTCACCTCTACACTTTCTTCAGTTAATGAACTTCTTTCTTGAGCTCAAAATGGATGACACTATTGCAGTTGAAGCTTCACTAACACTGAATAAAGTGGAAGGATTGCTTTGGGTACCTCATGATGCCACCAATTATTGTGTTTAGCTTTCTTATAACAACATGTTGTTATTGACTTATGCTCTGCTGTGACCCACCATAACCCCTGTATCTTCTCCTGGTGAGGGTTTGTATTTGCACAGCTGATTATTCTTTCCTGTCTGCTGCATCTTTCAGATCTGTCTTCTGTTTACGTTGGGCAGTACCTTCACTTTGTCAGGATTGCTTTGAATACTAATTTGTATTTGCAGTCCCTCCTACTTAATGCCATGTGCAAATACAGTAAAATCCTGTCTATTCCATCATCTCATTCATCAGTGAAAAAATAAAGGGCCCCAACTGATGTAATCTCGCATTTTGACGGTGTTCACTAGTAGCTGCTCTCTGAGAGTAGTTGCTTGCTCACCTCTCAGAAGAGACCATGCTTCCTCACTTTATTTGTGAGGATATCACTAGAGAGACTATGGTAAGAATGAGCATCCCTGTGACTCCTATTAAACTCTACAGCTGCTGTACCTTGATCTGGGTTCTCTGAGTTAAAACTGTCCTTTTTAGTGTGTGTACAGTATATTGATATGTACGTGTGATGTTCTGCGGTAAGAATGATAGTAAATAATAAATTATAGAAAATGGAATTGCTCTCTTTTTTTGAGGAAAGAAATAGCAGGTTGATCAGCTTGCCGATTAACACTGGAGAGGATATGTCTACCTATGCAATAGGTGTCAACCTGGTGTTATAATCCACAGGTATCTAGTCAGGTCAGACAGTTCACTGTAGACAGCTACTCAGCTCACCCAGAGGTATACATTAATGTTGAGTCAGGTGAGTTGATTCTAGACCCAGTCATCTCGACTGGATCTCCACTGACTGCATCAGGAAATTAGACATAGGCTTGTTCTGCATGCCTTGATCTGTAAGCCAAACCCCACCTGCTAAGTTCTGTATAACACACAAGATGATATGCTGTATTCCCTATATTCAGTCATGTTTTGGTACACATTTTTAGAGTGTGGAAGAAAACTAGTGAGAAGGGTATTTACCCTCCAAATAGGAGTAATGCTACAGCACTGGAATTTGTTATTGCTGATCTCAGAGCTACTTACTGTAGTGGGTAGTGATCTGTTGTGTGAAGAGATGGTGAGTCTTCCTAACCCTGACCTATGAGATCATCTTAAATTGCTCATGTTGCTTGCATTTCTAGTAGTTGGGCTTTATCACATGAAAAAAACGGGACTAGGACGGAAAATGAAGTAATAACAGAATGAGAAGCACGCACCAGCAACACTTAAAATTTGGTTTCCCTTATAAACTGATTTCCTATCAAAACTTCTTATCAAATGCATGAAAGGGAGGTTTGGATACTGGTGTGAGAGATCACAAAATGGAGAAGGATTTTTAGTACAGATGTAGTTTCAGCTGGTGAAGTTTTGTCTGGAAAACAGCTCACTGAACTATTAGATATTTTCCAGATATTCACAATCTTCAGAATTTTTGTTTTTTTCTTTCACAAGTAGAGAAGACCAGGAATTTCTGAGAATCCAATAAAAATAAGCAGGCACTAAAGTAAGAAAGAAGGATAGCTCTGCACGCTGCAGAATTACAAAGTCTGTCTGGTTTGGATTTAAGCTTAGATTTGGTTTTTCTTTTCTTTTCTTTTGTTTCAAAATGCCTCTTGAACTTCTGGACTTTTTTTTGTCTATAGCATGGCTGCTGACAGTTCTTCCTTAGAGGCATCAGTATACATCTCCTCTTCTACCTGTAGCTGATTCTCGGCTGTAAAGACTTAAATATCATAAAAGTACAAAGCTGAAGCTGTATCACAAAATCTGCTCTTCAAAGGCCTTGGCTGCTAAGTGAATATCTGAACTTTGCCTCCCGTTTAGTTGCCCCAGCTTCATAAACTCAGATGCTCTAAGACAGATTCTGCTGTCCGAAGCTGTAGACTGGCAATTTCAGCCTTGTTTGTCCCTGACTAAACTTCATGTCAGCTTACGTTAAGTACAAGAAGGAGCTCATAGTCATGGTATTTCACAAAATGTCATGAAATGACAAAAGCATCAGAGCAACCCTGTTATTAACACACATCACCACTCTGGCAGCAGAGTCAGGAGAAGCTGTCTGCACACTGACCCCACAGCCTAGGTTTGTTCTAATCACCCAGTTTTTTAGTTCAGCCCTGGGGAAGCAAGCCTGGCCAGTTGTTATAACTCTAACCTTTTCATTCACTTCCAGGGTTTCAACAGGGTATTTGGCATCTCCTGATCCCTCTTTGGTATCCAGGCAAGATCCTCACCACCCCACAGCTGGCAACAGGACAGCCTCAATGTAAAGCTGCTTTTGTAAAAGTTTACAGTCCAAATATCTGTTCATCCCAGGAGGCTTGAGAGTGTAAAAATATGGTGGGCAAGATTTAAGATGATGTCAGACTCTTCTGTGAATGTGGTGTGATATTGCTGGCAGCTTCATGCATAATAAGACAAGTGGAATGCATTGATTTTGCTTTTTCATGTTTTGCAAGTAAGGAACATTCTTTTGCTGTCTAGAGCTATCCCCTCACTTTCTTCATCCTCCTGGGCTAAGACATGACCTGCTTGTGATGCCTGGTATGACTTTTGCAGTGTGATATAAACAGTTTTTACAAGTCTGGCTTTGTTAAACAAAATTGCAAGCCCTCACGTGTAACTTAACTGCAGTCCACTGATTTAGGGTTTGCTACTAGCATGAAGCTTTCTTCCACTTGTTTCTGCCTACTCTCCAGCTTGCCAAATCTCACAGAAGGGATGGGAAGAACTGGAAACCACTCCACAGTTGGTGCAAGCCTGCCAAATTTCCCTGAGCACTAAACTTGCACAGAAGCCTGCTTCTTTATGCTGCTTGTGCAATGGCCCTCTTCCCAGTCATACAGCCTCCACACTGCACTCCCCATCCCACAGTTCAGCACAGCTTTTTGCAGCCATGAAGCAAAATGTGCCCGATGCTTCCACTGTCCTGTGCTTCTGGGCCACACTATGTCTCATTCTGGAGCTGAAGGTCTATGGGGCCATTTAGACTGGGACGTGATGTAGATCTGAAGGGAGCTTCCCTGGCTGTGTGGACCTATATAAAGAGTCTCTGATACCATACTCATCCTGCAGTGGTATCAAGGGGCCCACAAAACCTCCAGCCCTGACAATATAGTCTAGCCAAGGTGGATCCACTAGCAGCCTTATGTCCCTTATATGCACTAATCGACACTGCATGCAAGACAAAAGTAATTTTCAAATGGCTTTTGAAAGAAATCATTTTTCAGCTTGTGAGTAACCTGGTTATTAACAGGAGCTGTGAAAATAAGGAGACTAACTCTGCTTTCCTGGCTATCTCTTGCAGGGCTGGGCCAGTTCAGCTGTATGCAACAGGAGCTGCTGCTCCAGGAGCAGTGAGAAGTGAGCTCCACCTAAACGCTCAGCCCCAGCTCTCTTCCAGGAAGAGAGAAGGTATCCGCAGGGATTTAGTCATGACTGAGGCTTATGCTGTGCTCCACCTGCAGGAAAAGCCGTAGGTTACTCAGCAAAATGTAGGAGCAGTCAGTAATGCCCTTTGCTTCCCCCGCAGCCAGGTGTTAGCATAATTTTGTTACCTTTTATTTTATTGTGTCATTCATCCAGTTATTTTGCAGCAATGGCATTATTGGGGTTTAAATGCATAAAATATATTTATGAATATATAAGAGTAGATTTGTGTGCGTGTTTGCATGCTTCTCTTTTATAAATCATTGAAAGACTGTAATATAAATCATTTCCCACAAAGCTGTGGGAAAATCAATTATCCAAGTCAAGGCTAGAAACTATAGCCTTTTCCACCCCGAAGTAAATACAGTCTTACCTTCCCTGTCTTTCTGTCTCTGAGTGTGTGTGTGTGTATGTGTGCACATACACATACACTTGTACCTGTACCTATTATTACAGTTTAAAGGAAAAAAAAAAACACAAAAGTAGTCAATAGTGAGTTTCCAACACCAGGTCACAGAATAGCCTGATGTTCTGGAGTTTACAGTGCTTGCAAATGAAAAGTCAGAATTAGTACATTATTCAAACTTTGAAACTAGATGCAAGAGAGGAAAGAAGTCTTCAGTTATAGAGGATGATGATGCATAAATTTCCCCCATGAGGTTGTTTCCAAATTGGAGAGTACAAAGGAAGAGAGGTGGAACTGGATCCCCATTGCTCAAGGCCTTAAAGGCAACAGCAAATATAAACAAAGAAACATGGGAGAAATTAGGAAGCACAGGAGTGGGTTCTCCCAGTACAGGGACTCTCTTGCACTTCAAAGGGAATGAAATATGTGAAGCAGTAGTAACTCTAGTCCCTGGAGTGGTAATATTTGAACATATCTAGCTCATACAGAATTAGAATTGGTTTTAAGTCTGCACAGTCTTGCTGCAGAAAGTCACAGGTTTCTCATTCCAGCATCCCATTCCCAGTTACTGGGAATGTTTGGACAAGCCCTGTACGTGACAAAGTGAAGATGTGTCTGACATTAGCAGTGGGATCCCAGCAGCACAACTGATTCCACATGTTACAGGTGCAGGGTGGGTGAGGAGGAGCAGCACAGGCAGGAGGGATGAAGAAAACTTAAATAGAGCTTCTACAGGAACTACCTGGGAATTTGCATTTGTATAAAATCATTTGGCATAGAGAAAATTCAAGTACAAAAGAGGATGTGAATTTTACTCAGTTAAGGGCAGCTGACTTGTGAACATGATGCTGAAGACTGCCACTGTTCTGAGCAGGTGCCTTGCAGAACTGAGTGCTTTCCCCTCTTTTCCCTCCTTGCCTCCTCCATCACCCTCAGGCAGGAACCTTTGCAGTGCTGGCCAGGGTTGTTCTCACTGAAGTTACTGATTGCTCTCCATCTGTATAAATGAAAGTGGAGGTAAGTCAATACCCAGCACCTCTGAAAAATCCCACTAGAATTAATTTAGTGTTTATTCAATTATTCAATTAGGTATTAATTATGAGATCTCTTTAAATAGAGAGAATTCTTTACTGTCATTTCATCAAAGTGTAGAGTATGATGTCTTAATTCCCCTGAGCATCCTCTGCTGCATTTCACCTTCTGATGTATTTTTCCTAGAGTTACAGTCTGTAGAAAAGAACTACATTTTAAAATACTATTCCAAGGATGAGGCATGGTAAAATTTCTAAACACCATACAACGATCTTGCTAAAGTGTCAATAATGTATTTGTCAATACTCTAAAGGGATCAAAACAAGAGTTGGGAAGATCTCCAATTTAAAAAATAAGAGACCCATAGAAACGACAGAGGAAAAAAGTAAATGTAGATGTGCAGCTTCACATGGCATCACTCTGATCACTTTTATACAAGGAGCATCAGAACTTTATGTTTGGAATACTTATTTGGCTCCAGCAAGTGACCCTTGACGTGAGAGCTGAGAGCTGTATTTGAGCAGTCAGCTGAGGGACTTAGGTGGATTTAGGCGCCTACTGTGATGTCTGACTTCAGAGTGATACAGGTCTCCTACTTACTAAATTTTTCCCATTTTGCAAGCAGTGGTGAAACACAGGTGTTTTTCAAGAAGTGAAAAGGGTCTAGGAGAGGTCTTTGCTCCTCTCCAGCTACCAGGCTCTCAGGGAATGGCAGAAGGCTGCAATGCTGAAAAGAGATGTTTGCGGAATAGAGCTTCTACAGGAACTACCTGGGAATTTGCATTTGTGTAAAATCATTTGGCATACAGAAAATTCAAGTACAAAGAGGATGTTAATTTTCCTGGCAATGTTGAGAGCATGCTTAGCTCACTCAGACTGTGCTGCATTTACCATCAACTGCTTTGGTGATTTTACCACCTCACTTTTGCACAGCTGCAGCAAGAATACATGCCTACCCACGATAGCAGATTCCAGACCTTCCTTCCTTCAAACAGGGGGTTTGATCACCATCTGTTATATAGCTGGGGATTGATGCTTTTAGGTGAGAGTACCTTCTACCTCTCCTCTGAGTATCCCTCATTTTGGAGACCCAACAAGACAAAGTCTAGTGCTTAAGGTAGAGAACTAGGGAAGACTAATCCTGGCACACCACTCACTGCTGGTTCCAAGATCAGTCCTCTTTTTATACAGTGATTGTCAGCACTACACAACATCAGTACTAATCTCTGTTAGAGTTTGTGTTTGGAAAGCCTCAAAAGAATGGAAAACTATGAAGTCTTGAGATCCATGTAGAGCTTGGAATAGCAGTTGTGCCTCCAAATGAAAACAACGCTTAACTCAGCACTTGCTCTTTAACTCTTCCTACAAAAAAGATCAATTTAATGTACATGAATTTCTTGGAAATGTGATTAACTGGTTTTAATATTTCATTTTAATGGAATATACAGTAGTTTAGCATCTAAAGGAAGTATTAACTCTGACTCAGACAAATAATATATAGCCTTCGTCTTTTCATACATGTTTTTGATTCCTAGAGTGCTCCCAAATGGTCTATTAAAAAAAAAAAAAAGACAAAGCAAAACATTTTAAAATACGCATTCTTGATGCAGGCCAAACAAGATTACATGTTCTCATTAGTGAACTCTGATCTTTTGTACCTTGATGTACATAAAGCATCTCCTTGATATCATAGAAACACCAAGAACCATTTTCAGTGTATTAGCCTGCTTACTCACATAGTTTGAATACTAGTCATTACCTGTCCTCTCTCTTTTGAACCATAAATAAATATTGTGACCCCTTGCTTGTGAAATAAAAGGGATAAACTTACTATTTGGATTTCCAACTATCTTATTTGTATATATGCAACACAGCAAACTTAACAGAGCTGCTACATTCCAACATAGCCTGCTGTACTTTTGTAAGAGTATCTGTCTCAATACCTGTGAGCTATAACATGATCTTAGAAACCTGTCAGTTGCTTTTACCCTGGATATATATATATTTTTCTTTTTCCAAAGCCCTGGTATTTTTAATAACTGAAGAGTCCAATAAAGTGAGGCACACCCTTAATGGAATTTGGATTTCTCAAAAATATTTATGGTACAAATCAGAGAAAAAACTCCTTTCTAAGTGGAACTGTGTTTCCTAGAGGGTTTAATCCTGTTTCAGACAAATTGAGTAAGAAATCCTGCCTTTAAACATTTAGGACTAGGCACTGAAAAACCAGTCACCCACAGAAGGGAGCTCAGGGGCATCTCTTTTCTCACATCAGGCCCTAAGAACTGAGGTTAGATACACAGAGAAGCAGAGCATTGCACTGTTCCTATGAGACAGTAACCTCTCCTTTTTTATTTCTTGTCTCTTTCACAGAAATATTCTGGCTGAAAGCTACACAGTCTGCCTGAATTTAAGGGCTTTATGGTAGCTCTGCAAGGACTTGGTATAGAGGTCTCAACTGAGGCTCAGCTGAAAGCTCAGCACAGACTGTGGTGTGCCATGGATATCAGCAAACTTCAACTTTCCATTATTGCCATGAGCACTGTGACAGTCACTTTCAAAAGCTCCAACAAAGGCCACCAGGAGACAGCCAGCGTTAGGATCTCATGTCTGGTAAGAGTTCTTCAACCTCAGAGGGCAATGAGAGGTGTAAAGAAATTCAACGTGGACATCTCCGAGAAAGCAGAGAGTTCTTCAGTTTGATGATTCATATGAAGCTTGAATCAGCAAACCGCTTAAAGTGCTTAACAGACCCACTGAATCAGGGAGCAGAAAAAGTTTTCAAAGTCATGTGCTCTTTTATTCTGGCCATTATAAGGCTTTTCTTACAAGCAAAGAGTACCAGCAAAGGTCTAGTGTTTCCCTCTGGTCTCCAGGAGTACCAATCCAGCTGAAACATAACACCACCACTGCTGGGATGAGTGGCTTTCAAAAGTAAACCAAGCTGGACTCAGAAACTTAATCAAGAGAAAATAGGGCACAGGGTAGTGACAGTTAAAAGTCTGTATCACATCTCACCTTGAGCAAACCACAGGATGATCACAACTGAACCAGTCTTTCTATGAGGGAAGATGGGGCCTGAAGGGTGAGGCACAGTAAGGTTAAAAAGAACAAAGCCTTCTCATTCTAGTCCTAGCAAGAGGATGCTTTAGCAAATAAAAAGACCCACAGCATTATCTGGACAACTAGACATCTTCCTCCCCATTGTTAAATTTAAGAAACATTTATATGGTAGTCTGACTTGAAAAACAGAGCTTAAGTGTCCAGAGTGGAATCAGGCTAAGAAATCAGGAAGCCATTTCAGACCAAAGAACCATTTAGACTCTTTCTCACCATGGGCCATATCCTGTAGTTTTTATTTGAAGTCTCATTTTCTGTTGCTTCAATATGCCTTCTGAATTTTAACATGGGTAGCACTTGTGTGCTTCATTCAGCACTTAGTTGCCTAAAATACTGATAAAAAAGTACCAAAATATAACTGACTCCAGGGCATTTGGGTTTGAAGAATAGCTCCTCTTTTCTCAAATGTTAATATCAAGATTGTCTAACAAAGCCAAAAAGGAGAACTTGAAAGTTTGATTCAGCATTTAATATCCAGTTGTAGCTATTTGCAAGTATGTTTTGTCTTGTCTCTCGTCATTTCTGTTATATTCCTTCCATGCATTTATTTGAATCAACAGTTAAATTAGATAATGTTCAATTTACCTCAACATTTATGCCTGACAACAGCCTCTATGGTCACAAGGTGATGATTTAATTAGAGGAACCAAGCAAAATTAGAAGGTATGTGTGGTGTGAGAGAGGAAAAAAACCCTTTTGTTGAAACATGTATTTTTTTCTGTGAGACAGATTTGAGCAATTCTAGCTCTGGCACTGTGATAGTGAGGGGATATGGGAATAAATAACAGTCAAGTTCTTCCCTCATTATAAATACTCTTTTCTGCTAATCAGCTCAGGCATGTCTCTGCTCAAACCCCTCCTCTGTCCTTACCAGAGGACCATGACCTGGGCCATGCTGCTTTGCCACATCATGTCCAGCCAGCAAAGCCACTTGCAGCCATGCAGGAGTGATGCAGTCGTGACTTAGATTTCATGTTACAGCCCTCAGCATCCCATTTTGCACTGGCAAAGGAAGTCAGTAGTAGCATGACCCTGAGGAGGTGATGCTGAATATAGCAGTTACCCTTCAAATGTTCCCAGTTCCTTAGATAACTCCATAGCATTGCTTGTGTGCAGCAGTCTTTATACCCACACTTAGAGTCCTGCATATTTTGTAGTATAGTTATTTGGTTATCAAAGGTATGGTAAATGTTTCAGATAAGGACTGGAATTTTCTATATATAGGTAACAGTAGGGGGTGGTGCTTATCTGGATAGTGGGATTTTTAGATGCTGGAGGTTGAAAGAGAGTGGAAAAGGGATGCACATATGATCTTTCATATAAAGTAGTCTGGTGACAATGCCTGGCTCGCACTCCCTTCATTCACCCTTTGATGTTCAGACCATGCAACAGATGTGAAAGGAATGATTGACAGTGCCAAAACAACACATGGTGTCTAATGAGGTCACTGGGGCTCATCACTCCCAGTTTTGATATTTTAATCTGAGCCCCTCAGCTTCTAACAGTTTGATTCTCCCTTTTGTTTGCCCACAGCTGTTGCAAACTGGCCATCTTCAAGACATCCCCGGAAGACAGAGACAGTCTGGTACCTTCAGGTGTACCTGTCTCCAATCTCTTTCCACTACTGACTGTCAACCTGCTGCAGGATTTGGCTTGCAAGGCCAGGGTCTGTCACCGACCTGCCTTCACATCCATACATATTCACCATGAGGAGTCAGTGTAATGGAATTCGGCCTTGCCTGAAAAGTCACAGTAAATCCTGTATAGAACACAGGATGACTGCCCTCCCTGGCAGACCTTGGGGATCCCCTGCGGTATCAGTGTGCATCCTCCAGCTGCTGCATATGGCATTTGCTGAAGACAGTCTGGGTAACACTGAACAAATGAACCAAACACTGGGCTTGGATAGCGCTTCTCCTCCTTACCATGAGGCACTGCCAGGCATTGCTGTGCAGGGGAGATGCCGCAGCCTGTCCCAGAGAATAAATGTGGGACTAAACATGTGTGTGCTACTAAAGAGCAGAAAGTACTCTGTACACTCTGTACACTGATTCCAAATCCTTGCACAGCAAAGATGCTCTCAACAACTTTATGACTTCCATAAAATAAATGGCTTAGCCAGTTCTATGTGAACATTACATATTGCTGACTGCCATTGACTGCCATTTAAGGAGATAAGAACAGCAATATGAAATAAGAAATTTTATGTTTCCTTGCAATTACAAAGTACTATGACTGAACGTTCCTAAAACCTCTTGTTAATGGAGGAAGGACAGAGTTTCTCACAGATACCAAATACGATTCCAAAACTTGAAACCCTGTGTGATTTTGAGATCCTTTCACCCTATCAGTCACTGCAATTCATCTAGCTCCTCGAGGCATTTCTTTCTGCAGTGGTGCTGCAGGGGAAAGCAGCTTATGGCCTCACCTGCTTCTTGCAGAGCAGCACTGGCTACCCCTGCTCTGCAGGACCCTGCAGCTCTGATGCTCTGGCTATGGGACCCTGAAGCTCCGATGCCCTGGCTGTGGGTTAGCTTCACCTACAGGTGAGGTCTGGGCTTGCGCTAGCACCACCACAGCCTCCTATGTCCCTGTCTGGAATGCCCTAAGCCGCTGCCAAGCTGAATGATCAGTCAACCAGGACCACAGGTAGCAGATCATGTCAAGACACAGCCTTAGTGGTCAAGTGGGTAACACTGGGACTCAGAATCTGCCTTAAAGTTTGCATGGACATGTCAGTGTGATTACCCTGTGTTTGGGATTGCCTGTCTTTAAAAGGCAAAATAGTACTTCCTCAGTGGCCTAAGAGGTCATTGGCCGAGGTGAGCAGCTCCAGAGAGGAGCCTTCAACCCCGGAGCGAGGGAGAAACCCGCGTGCAGGAGCTCCGGTTCCGAGAGGCGAGAGCCACCGAGGGAGCCTCCAGCCCCCGCCAGGCCCTGCCCGGGAGGCGCCGCAGCTCCACTGAGGCGAGCGCGGGGCAGCGGGCGGGGTGGGGAGCGCTCGCCTCACAGCTCTGCTCTGGCTGCCCCGGCGGTGGGGGGCGGGGCCGATGAGAGGGACTGCAGCGCGGAGCTCGGGGTGTAGAGAGTGCCTGCACTGGTCTGGTGAGGGGAGGGTGCGCCATGGGCAGGGCTGCACTCGGTGCCCTGGTGGGGGTCCTCCTGCAGCAGGGGCTGAGCTGAGGGGCGCTGGCGGTACCTGAAAGGTGTCAGGGAAGCTGAGAGGGAGCTGGGCTGCTTGCTCCAGGCCCAAACTGTGCAGGGGCCACAGGCGTCCACCATAGCGCATATAGAAAAGGAGGAGGACAGTAATACAGGGAGCTAGGAGCTAATAACTAAAAGCAACAACGACAACAATAACAAAACACACGCACATACACCAAAAAAAAAGAAAAAAAAAAGAGGAAGAGGACAATTAAAAGCAAGGGGCTTCCTCCAAAATCTGATCCCCCCACCCAGAACCACTTTGCAGTTGTGCAGGAAGCTAAAAAGGAAAACCACGCAGCATCAAATGAACATCCTGCTGATGTTCCAGTAAAGAGGATCACTACTGGTGCCTCCAGGAAAAAGTGGCAGGTCATAGCAGTAGATGGCTCTACTTTGAAGAGCACAGAGGCACCCATCTCTAGTCTGACCCAGTCTCCAGGGAGGTGTGTTGCCTACCAGGGGCTCGCATCAGGGATGTTGTGGAGAGACTGCCTGGTCTAGTAAATCTTGCTGACACCCACTTCTTGTGGTCCATGTGGGTGCTAGTGGTACAGCAGTAGCCTGGGAATCATTAAGGACTACAGAGCCCTGGGAGAGGTGGTTGGGGGCTCTGGGGCTCAAACAGTTTTTCCATTGATCCTCCAGGTCAAAGGGGAGGACCTTGAAAAGAGCAATTTGGCAGGTTAATAAATAGTACAGTGGTGCAATAGTCATGCGTTTGGTTATTTAGAGCATGGGGCTCGATTTGGGAGGCCAGGTCTACTGGAGGCTACGAGCTGCTCTGGGCTTGCCAAGCTGGTCAAGGCAGCTTTAAACTAGATGTGTTGGGGGAGGGGACATCGCTCCATCCCAACACTCCCAGTCAGTTGCCAGCACCTCTAATAAATGTTTTGAGTGATGCAGAGCTATTTCAGCTGTTCCAGCCAATGGGTCAGCTTCACTTGGAGCTCGGCTCAGATGCCTCTATAAAAATGCCTGTAGTATGGGCAATAAACAAGAGGAAATAGAGATGTGTACATGACTGCAGGGGTATGATATCATTGGCATTGCAGAAACATGGTGGGAAGGCTCCTATGACTGGAGTGTTGGAATGGAAGGTTATAGGCTCTTTAGGAAAGACAGGCCAGTCAGATGGGGAGGGGGAGTAGCTATTTATGTCAGTGGTAGGCTGGAGAGTATGGAACTCTTGTCTGGGGACAGGTGATCAGTCAACACAGAGTTTGTGGGTCAGGGTCAAAGGGAGAGAGAACAGTGCTGGGGGGTATTACTGTGGGGATCTGTTCCGGACTGCCCCATCAGGAGCTTAGATATAAGGAAGAAGTTCTTTACTGTGAGGATGGTGAGGCACCGGAACAGGTTGTCCAAGGAAGTTTTGAATGCTCCATCCCTGGCAGTGTTCACGACCAGGTAGGCTCGACTCTTCGGTGACATGGTTTAGTGTGTGGTATCCCTGCCCATGGCAGGGGGGTTGGAACTAGGTGATCTTAAGGTCTTTTCCAACATTAACCATTCTATGATTCTATGAATAGCATAGAGTATAGATGAAAATAAGTCCTAGGTTTGGTCATTATTTTGGTGGCTCTGTCTCTGTACATCAACAGGTCTACCCAAGTTAAGAAAAGACTCCATTTAGTACATGTTATTTTAATCTTTGATTAGTTTTTAGCATTTGAATAATAGCTTTTGTGACATATGTGACATGTCACATTTCAGGCTTTTAGTGGGGCATAATGAGTATCATGATTTTTCACTTCTCAAGGGTCCCTCAGCCACTGAACTCTGATGCTGCACACTACAAATAATTTCAGCTGGTTAGGGCTGGGTAATCCCAGCATGACATTTCATATCCAGTTCACTTTTCAATGATTTATTTGTAATTTCTGCTAAACTGCACTTAAAGTTATCCAGGACTTGACTGCTAGATCAGTAACAGGTAACCCTTGCCAACAACACAGTTTGTTTTGAAGGCAAATATAACTAGGAGACTGAGAATAAATTGACAGGTTAAGAGATTGTGGGTGGGAACTGATGCTCATCCTCTCTCCGAATGCCAGCTTCCAGAGCATTGTGCTGTCATCCGGCTGACCTTCCTCTCTTTTTCTTCTGCTGACTGTGGCCTAAAGTAAGAGCACCTCTCTGTAGTCAGAGCTGAGCCTGAAAAAGAAGAAACTCACAAAAAATCCTTTCAGAAAAAAAGAAATGCTTCTTAAAAACAAGTCCTCGTGCTTTCACCTTTGTCACAACCCACACTTCAGTAGTGGTACCATCCAGGACCCCATGACATTATTAGCTCTCAGATACAATCCAGCCTGGTTAGTGCTGTCCTTGCTGCAATTGTACGCTGGGAATACCGGCCTCACCTTGGATTACTTCTTGGGAGCCTTCCCCACCAGCAGCATCCCAGTCCCCTCTCTGCTGTGGTAGGTACATCCCTAAGAGTTGCACTCCTCACAGTGGCAGGAGAGGATGTAGCGATAGGTGGCAGTGAGCCGCATGCCCCCTGAACATCGCAACCGCATGGCCTTCAGCTTGGAGGTCTGCGGCCTGCAGCAGTGGCAGGTGGAGCGGAAAGGCTGCTTCAGAACAGTGCTGAAAGAAACCATCGGTTCTGAGCGGGACATCTGGCTGCAGCGGCCTTCACAGCGAGCCAGCAGTACCATCTGCAAAGGAAAAGAGACAGGTTAGGAAACATGCCCCCATGGCTGCCAGCACATAGCTAACACCAGCAGATAGGTACATCCTTCCAGTCTGGCTGGTCTTTCTCCGCTTGCTGCATCCCCCGCACCTCGGCTAGGGCAGCCAGCCCCACGTAGTTCATTGCTCCTGAGCTGTGTCTGGAAGAGGTAACAGCAGAGGAGGTAACATGGGCAGGAGGAAAAGCAAGGCTCCTGAAATCCTTTGCACCAACACAAATAAGGACCAGAGGGGGTCTGAAAGCTGGCATTGGGACACCATGACTTTCCAGCCATAGTGACTGCAGCTGTGACTTGCTGACCCCAGATCTGTGGCAGCCAAGCCCTTAAGTCATCACCCATACTGTTGCTTCAGTTGGATTATTTTCCAGTGTTTTGAGTGTATTTATTGGTGATCAGCAGGACTGGTCCTCAGGGCTAGTGAACATCTCAAATGTTTAGATGTATAAACATGTACAGTACAAATATGATACTGTTTATTGCTTGTAAAGGATAAGTTTCTAGCTCCTTCCTTTTACAAAGATCACCTTGAATATATAATTGAAATTATGTGTGTGTTTATATATATATGTAATTGCATCAGTTGTATCTGTATAAAATGCCCAGCATAGTATAAGATAGTGAAAGTGTAAGGGAGTGAAAATGTAAAAAAGATGAACTCATTGCCAGACACGAGGGTTTGCTAGTAAGATTTTTTTTCAAAAGCAGTACAGGCTGCATGGTTCTGAGTTCAGTAATCCGTGACCAGAACAAGGTAACTTGCACAACAGGAGGCACTAAGAAAGGAAAGCTCATAGGAGTCATCTGCTCCCCTTCTCAGCACCTTGTTGAGCAAAGGAGATAGATAGTCCTCTAAGCCCTATAGAAAACATGGAAAGGATCTTCTGAAGCTCTGAAAATTATGTGGAAATTATCAAGGTAGTAATAGCTGTTACACAGTTTGAACAAACTCTTATGCCTTCGTGGGAAATTAAATGTTAAGCCCACATTAGCTAATTCTGCTTAACTAACAGAAATGAACTTATATCATCCAAACAAGGTTAAAATTTGACAGAGGTAGGAAAGTAGGCAGTAAAGCAATTATAAATTTATCCTGTAAACAAGGAAGAAAATTGTATTTTAACCATGCTACACATCTCATGTTTCTTCCAGACAATCTAAATGGGTAACTACGGACGTGACAGCAAATATTTTACTATGTCAAACCTTTTTGAGCTTCTTTCACTACCCATGCTGAATTGACTGCCAATCTCCAAGTTTTGCAAGCACGTATGTCAACTGTTTAGCCACAACCCAGCTTTTTATGAATCAGCTATGTCTAGCTCCTTAATACCTGTGTCTAGTGTACATGAGAACAGGGAAACAGACAATCTTTACAGTGCTAGCACCACGTTACTGATAGATAAAGAGCCACTTTTTTTCCCTTAGGAAACAAAACTCACTTCACGTAGTGACATGCAGGCAGCTGGTAAAGAGCTACACAGGTACCTAATCCCACCTGTGTTGCAAAGGGAAGACAGCAGATTGGGACATTCAGAACAGTTAGTTTGCTTCCCAGCATCTGGACAGCTCTTGCTAGGTCCCCCATTTTGACCCGTTCACCAGTGCTGTCTGTCACAGGCCATTCCCAAGCATTTGGCTGAAGAGGAGGGTAAAAAGCACTACAACGACAGCTGGCAACTGCTTGAAGATTGCAAAGACAATGGAGCCAGACACTCCTCAGGGGTGGCAAAAGGGGACATGCAAAGGCCACATATTGTTTTTGGGAGTGTTCAAAGTCCTTTCCAAACAACATTTCTATGATTTCAGCCCAAATAAATCAGCATGCATTGCTATATGGTGGTGATTTCTAATGGTTGATGCTTCTGGAGCTGGAACAGTTACTTATTTCTGGTACCATTATTCTAAGGATTTTTTATGGCACACATCAGCTCCTGAACCTTCAGGTACTTTCAGAAATGCCGGGGTGGGGGTGGGGAACCAAACACAGAAAGAACCCCAAAAAACACAAAACAGCCAAGGGCAGGATTAAGGACTACGGAAGAGTTACAGCAGTGTAATTATAAGGTAGAATTACCTGACATGACAACAACTGTATCTCAATACATTTCTTATAATGCTTTCTAATAAAAGCTTCCTATAAAAACTTTCTAAAGTAAACCCAGTCAATATTTCTTCAATGTGCAACTACATTTATCGTTTCTTAGCAAGCCTTGTCTTTAAAAACATGTATTAGTCTTTGAAGACTAATTTTAAACTCAATTTTATTAAACTTAAGTTTTATTTTGTTTTCATAAGGGTATGGTCAGTATTCATGTCATGTAAAATTACACACTGTTGAGTTTATGCCCTGTGTTTGGATGACAAATGGCACAGTACCATAGGTATTAATTGAATTTTCCAGGATAAAAAAAAAAAAAAAAATCAGATTTCCCATTTTGATTGATAGTTTTTACACTTCTGGGCTAACCTGAAGTTCTCCAGAAAATATAACCTCCTCATCCTCGTAAAACCAGAACAGCACCAGCAGATTTTGGCAATTGTGCAAATGAGCTGGAAATAGCATGTACTTTAAAAGCTCTGCTTTGCCATTTAATCAATTGCACCAGCTGCTGATTGCATCGTATACTATAGCACAATAGAGATTATCGCCTAAATAATTAGTAATGCTATGATGGCATAGCACAATAATACAGTGGGTATATAAATAGTAAAAATCTGAGGGAATTTTATAACCTGATATGCATGCCTCTTGGCTCCCCTTATCCTCTGCACATGTGAGCTTGTGTGTGTCACCTTGTGGTGCTGGATCCAGAAGCACAGCATGCTACAGCATGAGAGTCATGGGAGTCTAGTTTGTGAGCAGCTAGGGAAGAACATGTTTTCTTACTTAAAGTCATCAGTCTAGGTCGGTATCTGGAAGGTCACAAAAACCAGCAGCTTGAATCTGAGGCAATATTTGACTGATCATTCAAGCTCTATTCTGGAAATTTGGAAGCTGTAAAGTAGTTTGTTATTAATGGTGTTTATAGATTCTTCTCCACATTCTTCAGCAACAAGTTGAGGCCTGAAAGCAGATGGGCCGAGATGTTTGAGAACGGACTTTTACATATTATCCGTGGCCTGGATGCAAGCAAGCATTACTGAAAATTTCCTGAGCTATCTCATGAATATATCATCAAATACTTGCTAAATCTTTCTTCATCTGCTCCATGTCTGTCTGGGATGGACTCTTCAGTGCAAGGCTGTTAGTGGTAGCACACTTCTGGCACATCTGAAGGAAGCACTTACGACAGCCAATACTGTAATTTAGCAGTCTCTGGTTGCAGTGGCAAGGCAATCCAGCACATCAATGAAGACCAGAAGGTCTCCGTGACAGAGGTCAAGCAGAATCCAATATAGTCAGGAAAGACAATACCTCATCAGCTGATACAAACATTTCCTTGAAGTCAAAGGAAAACACTGTTTTTCAGGAACAAATAACCTTCTTCCACCCTTCTTTTGTTATACATTCTGTTACTATAATGGACTACATTTCTGAAGGCTTTGGAAACCTGTTTCCAACATCTGCCTGAGGTCACAAGCAAGAGGGATTTTAATGATTAAATTAAATTGGGTGGATATTTCCAAACGTAACAAAACTACTTCCCATGTGGGTATAATTGGCAGCCTCCACGTAGAAGCACAGTGGACATAATCCTTTTTTAACCAAGACAGACAGCAAACATACTATGTCTTGCAATTTCTGAAGCCATTTTTAACTTCTGTAATTCTATGCTGCACTAAAACAGAAAACATATGGAGTGAAAAAGAATGGCTTGGTGGAACCAATGTATAGTGCCAAAAAAGGGCAAAGTCTCTGACATCAGTTGGCAGTCCAAGCTTCACAATGGAAACTCAGTGAAAACAAGAGGTACCACAATTCCCACAGCTACTGCCACAGAATGTTCCTTTATTTAACTTGTTTATATTTTATCACAATATATATAGGGACAGACATTGCATCTAATTTTCATTAGCAAGTCCAATATTGGTCTGTGTTTGTATGCTAGATCCAGAACAGAAGCCATATGTCTACCAGGGTGATTCAGATTCCTGAGACCTCAAAAAAAAAAAAAAAAAAAAAAAAAAAGCTTGATTTAACAAACAGATGTTTTCTAGGAAATGTCAAAATTATTTTGCTTTGTATGGAAACTGTTTTCATTTTCCACTTCATAAGAAAGTCCATACAACATACAGTATTGTTAAAAAACTGTTCCTGAAACCATTGTAGAATTTGGCAAGCCAAGAGATGTGATAATATTTTTAAACATGATTTCCATTAAAGGCTTGAATTTAAAAAACAATCACTGACATTTTTGCAGTCAGTTACAAATGTTTATGTCAACAGCTTTTTTCTCAAAGCTCAGTTTTGAAATAATGTGGTTTTCATTACAATGCATTCTGTGTTCTCATTTCTATTAGTCCCTATCCTAAAGGCCTGATTGATTTTCAGTGTCACTAGGGATGGTAAGAAATTGAGTTCTTGTTGACTTTCTGTCTCTCTTTTTCTTTCTCTGTCTCTTTTTTATTCTCTTTCTTTCTCTCTTTCTTTCCCTCTCTCTTCTCTCTCACTCTTTCTTTCTCTCTCTCTTTTTCTCTTTCTCTCCTTCTGTCCCTCCCTTCCTCTTTTCTTCAGAAAAATAACCCTCTGTCTGATGTCTGTGGGAGCCCAGAGTGCAGAGGGCAGAGGGGGATCAAGTAGTACATGAGGTTACTGTTCGAACTCAGAAGCAGTAGGGCAGAAGTCCGATTTCCCACCGCTGTGGATCAGCCATGGTTATGCCAAACTGGGCAGGCAGCACTGCTGTGAGACCAGTGTAATCAGAGAGGGGCTTTTCCCAGTGCCCCATTTCGAGGCTGTCAGCCCCTCTCTGGAGAGCAGGCACAGGCAAGCCCCACAGAAGATTCACATTGCACTGAACAGGTCTTATTTTCTGTTGATGCTTCTCTCTGTGCTTTATTTTAATTCTTATGGCCTGCTACTACCTCTGGTATTACCTCACCCCTGTGCTTATCACGGGAAGCAAGTAACTCACTGCACACAAAGGCATCTGGGGGTCTTCTCAGCTAGTGCTGCACCCATCTGAACTGCACGGATCCTCCCTCCTTGGAAATCCTCTCAGGATCACCACTGCTGGGGTCTTTTATTAAGTAACCCTTTTGTCCTGAAACCTGTCACATACCTGTCTCCCATTGCTCTCTTACCCAGCACAGGGCTGGCAAAAGCATTCGTGCTGGCAGTTGATCTCTTTCATTAATCCAGGGGTGTGGGTGCATAAGGCAAAGCTACTTTCTGCAGGACAGAGGAATGGGCCAGTTTGAGGCTGTACATCTGAATGTACAGTATGTGTTACCCCAGCCAGAACAAATTAGGACCAAAAAAAAAAGGGACCAGTAAGGATTTTTCCATTGTTTTTCTCCATTCTTTTCCTTCACACAATGAAATAGATGACTGTAGGGTACATGTGCAGACTGCTAAATCATTTTGACAGAAAAAAATTCAGGCTTAAAATCTCAAATGAAAGGCAATATTTTATTTCTATCTGCTTCTAACCCTGACAGTAAACATCTGATTGTCATTTTGTGTGAAAACAAAGGCCTTGAAACTAAATAGGGGAAAAAAAGCACTGTTTTTCACATTTTATTTTCACTACCATTTTACAGCTTGATTCTTTATCTCTGTATTTCACCTTGAAATTTGTAAGTTTACATATTCTAGATTAAAAACTCAGTTGAAGGACAGGGTGGCTGGGATGATCTAAACTTCCAAACTAGCTCATCTCCTTGGCACCAGTGGCTGAGGCCCAGCGTGCTCCTTTGAATATTATTATTTAGCACATTAGCTTTACCATCATGGTGTGTATCTCCTTTTGAAAAGGTGAAAAGAGAGTCAAGAGCCTTTCTCTCCAGTGCCAGTTCTAATGTACACACTTACATGTCTCTACATCTACATGTCTTTGCAACTAGATTTTGGTAGTAAGGAATTTGTGCAGAGAAAATCACTCCAAATGGCTCATTTTAACAACCCTGTCAATGCAGCACCCTGCTGTGAGGGGGTAAGGGAAGTCTTACCTTCGAGCTACACTTGTAGAGCGGGTGGCTGATGGAGTCAACATAGTGATGCCTCATACAGCGGCTGGGGTCGGGGTCGATCATGAAGGAACTGTCTGTTTTACTGTCTGCATCTCCCATCATTGCCAGGAGTGAAAGCATGGAAATCGAAGCCGCAAGTACGTGATTTCCCATTGTCGAGGAACTTCTCGCTGATAACAGCAGAGGGAGGCAGAGCATTAAAGAAACTCCAAATACTGGAAGCCAGTTCCTTTCCAGGATGGTGAAAAGTCTGGTTTAAGTGTCTTAGCTGTCATTCTTCTTCTCAAGTTGGAGTTTGCTGAAATTGTAATCCGTCAAAGAATCTCCTGCATAGCTGGAATAAAAACAACATCAATCACAATCCTGACCAAAAAGACCTCTGAATTAAAACATATAAATAATACAAAGGCACACAGGATTTTTGCTAGCCAAAATACATGCTCTAAGTGAGCATCATTCCCACAGTAGGCAAGTATATGGCATTAGGGAAAACACGTTAAGGCCCTGTTACCTTAAGCATTGCTCTAACATTTCACTGGGGAGAACCTTTTGACTTTTAACAGCACAAGTGGTGTAATGCTAATCTTTTTCACTGGGTGATGTCCCTAATGGGTACCCCTCAAAACTGGTGATTTGGATCAACATCTGAGATTTCTGCAAATTGAAAGAACTATGTATCCACTCAAGTCATCCAAGGGGGCAAAGTTAGGGTGCCTCCTGCATTACAGATGGAGATTTCTTTCCTAGGTAGCGCATGGGAAGGATGAAGGCAGATTGACCTCTGGCCTTAGGGCCTGTATGTAGGCCTCCTGCAAGGACAAAGGAACCCCCAGGATGGAGGGATGCTGAGGGTCTGAGTCCATACATGAGCAAAGTGTTCCCCAGGAATCTTGCTGAGCACTGACCTGCACTGCATGGAGCACTACTTACGTCTCTGGCTGCCCTGCCCTCCTGACTACCAAATTCAGACACGTGCAGGTGGGCATGCCTTACTTGGTTTCTCATCAGGCTGCACTCGCTCAGTGTCAGTCTTTTCCCCCTTCATTAAATAGCAGCATCTGAAAAATACACTATATTCCATAACATCCAAATATTATGGATTCCATAATATCCAGCTGCCACTTGGGAAAAAAAAAAAAGCAACATATGCAGGTGGAGTCACATGTATATCCACCCAGACATCCGGATTTTTGGTGCATGTTGGAGACCAGGAGATCCCCCAGAAAACAGGCACAGGGCAGCCCCTGAAATGCTGCCTGGAGCTCTGTGCCAGCAGGGAAATGGGGGGTATCTGCTGCATCTGCTTCATCACAGCCCCTTGATCCTTCTCACAAAGCCTGTAATCTCAAATGAGTGGTTTAATTTCTCTTTTTCTAAAAACAGCCGTAGCTTGAAAAAGCTCTGAATTATTCACCTAAATACAACCTGATGAAGCAAAGGATAGTCATAACTAAACTTAAAAGCATGAGAACTTTCTGAAGAAACTTACGATAGAACAGTTCCCTAGTCACAGAGAACTGCTTCCCTAGAGCCTCTTGCCTATTTAAGAGCTGATGTGTGCCTTTACTGCCTTATACAAGCCTCTTTCCAAACTGTTTTCTGGTTTGCTGGCAATACTCTAAACCAACTGATACGTATCTCCCAAACAGCCTGAAATTACAAGGCCTCCCCACCAGAGTGCTTGATGATTTGTGTACTGCTTTATAGCTTGCTCAAACACTGTTGTGAGAGGAGTGCATAGCAGTGAGAAACACTTCAAGAGTTCATCCAAGCTGGGAGTCAGGACTTGTCGGGCTGAAGTGACAGCCTGGTATATTTTCCTCAAGCAAATGTTTTTCAATGTATATGGCATTAAAAAAATGCTATGTCTTTGCAGTATAAGGAGCTTAAAAAACACTAACACTGAGGATCTTGCATACATTTATGCACAGTCTCATGCATGTCCGTAAATATCTCTCCAAACATTTTAGGAGGGTAAGAAAAATCTCTTGGTCATGGGAACAGGGACTTCTTCCCAGAACTGAACTGTTACTACTCTGGTTCATGCAGATGATGCCCAAGCATTAGCTAACAGGAGGAGTGATGCACTTTTATTTTTTTATATTTAACCTTTTACCTACATTCCTATTCTTCTTTAGAAAGAGGCTGACCAAAACATGCTGCTTGGCAAGGTCTCTCTCCAACATAGTTAATCAGTATTACACACCCAGTAATTCTTTCTCTGTCCAAATAAATTTGCTTGATATTGGACAGTCTCAGCTCATGTAATAATATATCTAGGGATCCCCATTTCCCACTCTCTCCGTCCCACTGTTAATTTTGTGCTTCTATATCTTTCTATGGTTCTGATCAGTATGATTTAATACAGTGAGAGAAATCCAGAGTCCTGGCTCTGTTTTCAAAGGCTTATCTCTCTAGTTTTCTTCAGGAAATAATTGAATGACATAGAGTCTGCCTCATGAAAACACTTTGAAAAAGCTGGAAAGAAGTGGGGAAAAATGTGAGAAAAGGAAGATGTCTGTACCTTCTTCAGGGTAAGCACAGCACAACACAAAAAGTATTAACACTTTCACAATCTTTTAAAATTTCCCCAGTACCTCCCTGACAAAGAAATGTAGTGGGGTTTAGCAACAAAACTTTGAAAGAAGAAAAAAGTACTATTATCACATATTTGTTAGTAAAAAGAGAGACCATAAAAAGATGTAAATTGGACCCATATTTTGTAAAGAATCTGTGTACAGTTGTTGACAGACATACTGCCAAAGTGCATGTGTAGGTATTGGAAGCAGGACTGCAGACAACACCGGGCTGTTTGCACATGCCAGTATCTCTTAACATACATATATAAAGTATACAAACACATTTTTCAAGTACATAAGCCATATATAACTGAGATACATGGGAAAAATGTCTCACAGGGACATTTAAACATATAGAAGTTTGCGTGTATATTTTTGATTGTGCAAAAAAGTCTAAATATCTTCACTCGGGTACATCACTGTGATAAAGTATGCTGACATGACATTTGTATCTTCCATTTCCAGCTGATACTGTACAATGACATTTCCCTTTAACATTCTGTTGTTTGGGCTTGGGTTTTGTCTTTTGGGGGTTTTTTTTTTTTTTTTTTTTTTGGTTGTTGTTGTTGTTTGTTCTAAACAAGGTATTCTTTTTGAAATGCTGTCTGAAATTATAAAATTCTAAACAGTAAGACAGTATTGAGTCATATATGTAGCTTCCAGTTTATTCTTCTGTCTAAAACCAGAAGCAAAAACACCTGTAATCATTAATCACTATAGCTATACTTATGACAACATTTTGTTTCATTTGAAAAATACATTTTTTAAATAAAAATCAACAATTTCACATAGAAATTTTTTCTTTTATTTGAGCTGGTTTTCCCTTAATTTCTTTTCATGTGAAAAACTAGCAAACAGCTCATTTCCCAGGCTAACAAAAAGGAAGATAAAATGCTTCCTCTTTACAGCATCCATTAAAGAAAAAGATGCAAAGGTGACTTCATGTACTCAGGCTGAAAATTGGCTACAGAAATATTTGGCCTAACTGTGGATGAAAGCCACTACTTTCTGTTTTTTCACAATTCACTGATATGGGTATTACATGTTGTCAGTAATAGGCTTATAGTGTCTTTTCCATATAACTAGTTTTCAGGATTTCATAAAGACATAACATGCTAAAAGCTGTTACAGCTGTTACCTGCAACTGCTACAGCTGTTCCCCAAGAACTTCAGTGAAAGATAGAAGACATCTCAAAGAAAGACCACATGAACATACAATCCGAGACTGTATTACACATGAACATAGGGGTAGAATTAGGGTTATTTTTCCAACTTCATGTTGTTATTAACTGCTTTTGAATGTTGAAATAAAGATTTTTTTTTAATAGTCTTAATACCATTTAGAGAGTGGTGAAGGTTAAGATTTTGTTTTGCTTTAAGGACAGAAGAAAATTCCATCATCTGGAATTATTTAGCCAGTCACTTTGTGAGAACATAAACAGAAATTCCCTTTTTGCTATGTATCTTGGAAAAAATAAAGAGCTGAGCAATTCTCCAAAGGTCTATTGGATCTGTACCGCTTTTACCCTGGAAGGTAGGAAGGGAGCAATGGAAAAGCTCATTTATAGTGTATTTCTACTTAGCTGTTCCCCGCTCCTGAGCCCCCTGAATTAGGCATGCACGTATGTTCAGCTTGGCCTCCATTTGATGTGCATTTTGTCTGCTTGAGACTCCTGCTTGACAATGAGGGTACAATTCAAGTCACTCACTGCCTTTTATGTTTTGGAGGCTGCCAAAATGCCATTGGAGCAGCAGTGTGTATATATAACTAAGCCTGGCCTTGCACGCTGTGCATATTTAGTAAACACAATTACTTGGATCCTACCATGTGGTTCCCTCATTCTGAATTTGTTATGTAAACAGAAGAGTTACAAGACTACTCAGTTTCTCCAAACTCCAGCCCTAGAAAAGTGTTACTAACCATGTATGTGTATACATATGTGTATGTGTGTGTAGTTTGGAGCTGCTGTTTGGAGACAAAAGCCACAAAGATCTTCATGAGACCAAACCAGATTTCTGAAGAACTTTACCCAGCCTGGAAAAGTTTAGGCCAGAAAGATGAGGGTGTGGGGGTTTTGTGCTCCAAGATCTGGACTGAAGTGGAAGTGACTTGGGCAAACTACAGGTTATACCTGTATATAACTGTCAGGTTCTGCAGGATTATACTCTCCATGAGGAGGGCCACGAAAGGGATGGGGATGGGAAGGCAAGGAGGAACAATCTTCCTCTGGGCATGGGGTAGTGCTGTCATGTCCCCACTGATGGGGATTTCTGAATAATGGATCTGTGCTTTCAAGGTGCTTGAGGAACCATTGTTTCTGCTCCTGCAATAAGTTGCCAAGACCTCAGCTGGCCTGTCAGCTGGGGGGCCCCTAGAGCTATTCCATGCTCCATCAGAGCTACCAGATGTCAGCAGCAGCTGGACTGCACTATTGCCTGGGCTACCCTTGTGAAGGGGTACCTGTGTCCCAAAGCCATGCATTGTTCTTTATATCTGGAGCTCAAATCTTGCTCTAAAGACACATCTGTGCTGGCACATTAAACCCCCTTGTAGTGGCTCTTTAGCCCTGCAGCCACATGGCATGGAGAGGTCTGTTCTCAGACCTCCTCCAGCCTCCACAGTAGTCAGAAGGCTTTCAGCCCCCACAACCACCTGCACCATGCCTGGAAACCTATTGAGAAGCACTGTGTACTATGGGACAAAATTGTACGAGTGACTTAGCAATTTAAGAGAACAGTTTATCTGGTAGGAGAGACCACCTACGATGCTATGCCTGATCCTGCTTTCTGTTGAAAACTTAGAGGCTGTATTTTAGCTCCATAAATAAATGTAGCTCTCTTCTCACGTAGTTATTTTACTGTGGTCTTCTCTGTTCCAGCAGTGAAGTGGCTGGCATCCTGTAAATGCTATCAAAATCCTCTCTCTGCTCTGCCCCTGACTTTCAAAACACCTGACAAAGTCACTGACCAGCCATGTGGTAACTGTGAAGCAGCAGGTGAACACAGGGAACTCCGGTTTGTGAAATGTCTCCATGCAGCATTTGAACAGGTTCCTTCCCCTCCCAACACAGGGCAAATACCATACTAAATATTTTGAGTGAGATCCTTATAGGTGTAAGTAACTGAAAAGCCTGCCCAAGGCCTCATTGTGCCAAATGAGCATTTGCCCTGCGGACACCCAGCTGTGTTGAAGCTTGTCCCCTCTGACACCCAGGGGAATGTTCTCAACCTTTGTACAGGTGCTTCATCTCCCCATTGCACAGTAGGTTGCAGGGTAGCGTTCCCCTGCATGAAAGGTACACAAATAACACACACTCCTGATGCAAGCTGGCAACAGCAGGTGGGCAAGAGGAGAGGGGAAGGAAAAAAGCAGTAGAAAGGAAAACAGGCTCAAAAGAAGGGACTCAAGCCTCTTCACCTTGTGTCTACAGGAGGGGAGCACATCTCCTACCGAGGCTGTGCTATCCTACTGCCTGCCAGCCAGCAGCTGCGGAGTGTTGCCCCATAAAAACCAAGAAGATAAAATAGACACTACCTCTGAGCAGTCAGAAATGTCAAACACGCTGATGGTATTTGAAAGAAACTCTTGTACATCATTTCTCGCTGTGAAGCTTTGCTAGTCTTTTAGTTTTTCAGGAGATGAATATCTGTGACTGTAAGCAGACTGAAAAAACAGAAAGACCATCGTATTTGAAGCATAAAAAATAACATAGTAATTGCAGCAAATGTAATGGAAGAACACGCTGCTGCAAGCAGCCTGGGAGCATGAGCAGGAATGGGATGAGCATGCATGGGACTGGTTCCCTGGGCTTTGATGGGGTGACTTGTGCAAGGCTCCCTTAAGTGTTTACTCAGCAGGGACCCGATGCATGAGGTGGAACAAATTAAGCTGAACAGCACTTGAGCTGGCTGAGTTTCCCTCTCCTTTTGAAGTTTCCAAGAACATTTCCAGTCCTTCAGGTAGCTAGGAGAGGGGGAGCTAACAGCGCCTTCCTGCTCGGTGGTTGAAATAACAAACTCTAGTGGGTACTGCAAGCTGGCGCCCTGCCAGCAGACAGGGCAACATGGAGAAAAGGTTTTTAATATACTTGCAAAGAATAACTACTGGCAGACAAAAGAGCGCTTGTATTTTTGTTCTTTCCTTTTCCTGCTTCCAGGAAACTTTAAATAGATTGATTAAGGGCATGCATGGGATCCCTCTCTAATGAGCTAGTAGAGCCATTTAATGGCGAGGTGATGCCAGCCTTAGGTTCTTTCTTTATTCTTGTGTCTCGCCGAATATCAGAATAGTCATGGTCTTGAGTCTGAGACAGGAATTAAGAGGAATACAGTTTTCCACTTGTTCATCCAGAGAGTGTCGGATGGGATCACTCCTCACTGAAGCACCAGGTGCAGAGCTGAGCTAAGTAAGGTTGACCATCCCTCTCCGGAGGCAAGCCAGCAAAGATGGTAGCTGGGTAAAGTGCAAATACTCCCAGCAAAGCATTAGCTATAGGATTTGCTCCAGTAATTACCTCTGCTTTAGTCTTGTGACCCAACATGAGGCAAAATGACTCTTGGCCAAATTACAAGTGGCTGAGAGGCCTAGGGCATTCAGGCATGTCATCTACCTGTTGGAGTGTGTTACAAGCAGGTGGGCAGTTTTTATTCTGTCTTTTGCATATTTTCTAGAGAATGCAAGGGACTGTAGTCATCAGTAGATGCAGCAATAGGAACGGGTTTCTTATTCTTTAAAACTAAGCAAAGACATCCCTGCCACTGGCACCAGCAGACAGTGCTATGCATGCTGGAGATAGCACATCATTGAAGGGCATGTTCCCTCTTTCCTGACCCAAGGGGCAAAATCCTTTCTTCTTTTATACACAGGCAAAATTCAGACCACCATCCATATACCTCAGCCTCTGATAATTAGGGAACCTAAATATTTGGCTCATGGTAACAATTTGATGTCTTCTAACAAGGGAAGCAGCATTCTCCTA